>NC_056726.1:790427489-790514989 GCF_019279795.1 Protopterus annectens | reverse complement strand
TATTTTGGGAAAGATTTAATTATACAATGTTGTCGGATAGCCATCCGACTACCGGAGTTCATAAAAAACACAAAGAAAAAGAAAAGGACAGGCAACCATGGTCCAAAACCGACGACGATGCTTCTCCTAAGCCAGTCGCCGGTTCGCTGGTTCTCAGTGAGGCGCTTTCGCAGCCCCTGACACCCATTATTTTAGAGTCGCAGGCCGCTACCGACTCCCACGTGGAGTTGGCCAGGCCGCTGGAAACTCAAGGTATTGGAGCCTCGGAGACTATTCCCTCAGATGGGTCCGGAGTTGCTGAGCAGGCATCGGCTTCTGAGGGTGTATTCAGACCTAAACAATTATATATTAAACCGACGTCAGTTTCAAAGACTAAAGCACCTTTAAAGACAAAGAAACAAGTTCACCAGCCACATGGACAGGCCTCAATGCCCAAAAAACAGATGCTGAAAATGGCTGAAGACTTAATTACCTTGATCAGGGGTTTCCATCCCCTTCCTGAGGCCTAGGCAAGAGACAGGCTATGAATCTTCAGATCAGATTTCCATTTCATCTGATTCCTCTTCTGATCAGGAATATTCTCTAAGAATCTATTCCTTCAGCTTTTCCTCCTGAAGACTACTCTTTTGGGGAAACCTTGCATACCATGAGGGAGCACTTCCACTGGCAGAGCCAAGATTTTTCAGAATCTAAAAAGAGGCTCAGAAATTTCCTTTTACTACCTCAACACAGGCCTCTAGCTATTCCACCTGTGTTAGAGATTGTAGATGATGTGTTCTCAGAGTCTAGTCTGACTCCTGACTCTTTACCTCCAGCTCCTGTTAAGCAGGACAGATACTACAGGGTTCCTGACTCTCATAAATTTCTTTTCAAAAACCCTACTGCAGACCCAGAAACTATTTCTCAGGGTCCCAAAGGGGTCAAGGCTTCCACTGCAAAAATCCCTACCCCCTCTGACCAAGATTCTAGGGCACTGGATAGATGGGGAAAAAAGATTTACACATCTGCTACCTTGGCTATAAGGGCCTTAAATTGTCAGTTTCATATGCTCAAATATCAGCAATATATCAAGACACTGCTTAAATAGAAAAATGAAGGTAAATTCTGAATGTGCAGAAAACAAAGAAATGCAGGATTTATTGCATGCAGCTGAACAAGTTGGAAAGCATACTTTGCAATGTGGTTTTGATTCTCTAGAGGCCTTCTGCAGTCCAGGTTACCCACCCGCCATCCCCCTTATTTTTGCTGGAAATTATCTTTACTTCTCTAATCTATACAACCTATGTGGTGTATTTGCTTGTAGATGAAGGTAAAATATATTTTAGTGCATGTATGTTTTATTTACATATTTTTAGCCTACCCTTTTGGGGGCACCTGACATCTGGGGCAAGAAAAGCTGAAGAAAATGGCGTCGACTGCATCTTTTATACCCCTGATGACCTGATGTCAGGGAAGAGGTGACAGCAGCCAATGCAGGACCCAAGACTTTGGAATTCAGGCCGACTGAGGGCAATCTGCCAGCAGGATAACCCAAGTGTAATGACTGCAGCAACAGTGAATACACTCGAACATCTACATTTATGGTAAGCGTACACAACTGTACTTTTCTTTTATCTCGTCTTGGTAATTTCAGATCCAATAATACTGGTTTTCGAACATTTCAGGTAGACCCATATATATATATATATATATATATATATATATATATATATATATATATACGGCCACATCACCGACTTTCACTTTGCCAAGAAGACAGGATCGACAAACCAGAAGACCGACATCCGGAACACTGACTTTCCACTTGGGGTAAGTGAACGCTTGGCCATCCTGTTGAACTTTGCTCCTCATCCCCCTGGTAGTGTGATATCAGAGCTGGTATATTTAGTTAGGGGGGGGGTCTTGGGTCGAAGCCCCTCACATTGTTGGGTTTAATTTTGTTTGGTTTATTTATTTTTTTGGGATGGACAAGCTATTACTTACCTCAAGTGGAAAGTCGGTGTTCTGGATGTCAGTCTTCTGTTTTTCGGTCCTTTCGTCTCAGTGAAATGAAAATGTGTGTGTGCATGTGTATGTGTATATATATATATATATATATATATATATATATATATATATATATATATATACACACACACACACACACACACACACACACACACACACACTTGTACAAATGCATATGATTTATGCAAATGCTGGTTTGTATGACATGAGTGTGTGTTATGTAAACAAGCAAACAAGTGAATTGCTGGTATGTGCGAGTGCAGAACTGTGTGAGCATGTTTTTTTGAATGTTGATATATGTGTTGGATGTGTGTAGCACTAGGTTTTATATATATATATATATGTATATATATATGTATATATATGAGATCCTTACATATCCCCCGACGACACTTTCTGCTGAAGCAGAAATCACCGAACATACTTAACCGAAAGTGCAGTTCACCGAAGAAACACTTTCTGATATGTATGCTCGTTGTGCCGGTCGCACTACGATGCGGATAAGGGAAAATTCCCTTTCCCCCACTGTAGTACGACCTCGTAGTGAGAATATTAAAGTGAAGAGGTGTGGGGAGCACAGCCCCTCACATGGGGGGTGCAGGGGGGCTTTTTCGGTGAAAGCGCTTTCGTTAAAGTTTGTTCGGTTATTGTGGAATCGGACTATTGAACTTTCGTTCAATAGTCCTAGATCCATATTTATATATATATATATATGTTCTTAGGTTCATAGGTAGGTACTAGGCTATCTGACCGAGGGCAATTACAAGCTTAACCAGAGTGTGTCGGCTTTCGCCGCCCCATTGATTAATTGACTGAGCCTCTGTCAAGAAGAGCCAATGACGTGATCCCAGGGGTGTATTTTCTGTTACCCATCCACTCGTCAAGGCTTCTCTTGAAGAGTGTTAATTAGGGGCTCTGCCTAATGTAGTTAGGAATTTTGATGTTCATCTTGTTTCACTGTTGCAGTAATTACAGTTAGGTTATCATGCTGGCAGTCTACCCGCAGTCGGCCTGAATTCCAAAGTCTAAGTCCGGCATTGGCTGCTGTCGCCTTCTCCCTCACGTCAGTGCGCCAGGGGTATAAAAGATGCAGCCGACGCCATTTTCTTCAGTCTTTCTTGGTGCGCGGTGCCCAAAGCAAAAGCAGTTCGCAAGTGCTGGCTGGCCGACTCCTGAGATTTTCGTGTTCGAATTTCAGATCCAAAGTCTTCATTAAAAGCTAAGTACCCCGTTGGGGAAACTTTTTTCTTTCTCCAGACCAATGTCAGAAAAAGTTAATAATTGTATTTCTTGTGGGAAGCAAATACCTCATAAGGACTTTCATTCCTACTGTATTCCTTACCTAGGCCCTGATCACGACGTTGCTAATTGTCGGTTCTGTGCTGGATTTAACCAACGCACTATTAAGCGTCGGTACAATTTTACTATTTTGGCAGAAGATTTAATTACACAATGTCGTCAGATAGCCATCCGACTACTGGTATTGACAAGAAACGCAAAGAAAAAGAAAAGGACAGGCATCCAAGGTCCAAAACTGAAGACGAGGCTTCTTCTAAGCCAGTCGCCGGTTCGCTGGTTCTCAATGAGGCACTTTCGCAGCCCCTGACAACCACTACTTTAGAGCTGCGGGCTGCTACCAACTCCCACGTGGAGCCGACTAGGCCGATGGAAACTCAAGGTATTGGAACCTCGGAAATTATTCCCTCAGATGGGTCCAGAGCCGCTGAGCAGGCATCGGCTTCTGAGGGTGTTTTCAGGCCTACACAATTATATGTTAAACCAACTTCAGCTTCAAAGGCAAAGACTAAAGCACCTTTAAAGGCAAAGAAACAAATACAACAGCCCCATGGACAGGCCTCCATGCCCAAAAAACAGATGCTCAAAATGGCCGAAGACCTAATTACTTTGATTAGGGGTTCCCATCCCCCTCCTGATAAGAGGCCTAGGCAAGAGACAGAATATGAATCTTCAGATCAAGTTTCCATTTCATCTGATTCCTCCTGTGATCAGGAATACTCTGTTCCTCCCTATGAGGATTCTGGTGCTGAAGAATCTATCCCTTCAGCCTCTCCTCCTGAGGAATATTCTTTTGGGAAAACTCTGCATACCATGAGGGAGCATTTCCACTGGGAGAGCCAAGATTGTTCAGAATCTAAGAAAAGGCTCAGAGACTTCCTTTTACTTCCTCAGCAGAGGCCCCTTGCTATTCCACCTGTGTTAGACATTGTAGATGATGTATTTTCAGAGTCCAGTCTGACTCCTGACTCCTTACCTCCAGCTCCTGTTAAGCCGGACAGATACTACAGGGTTCCTGATTCACATAAATTTCTTTTCAAAAACCCTGCTGCTGACCCAGAAACTACAGATACTACAGGGTTCCTGATTAACATAAATTTCTTTTCCAAAACCCTGCTGCGCTGCTGACCCAGAAACTATCTCTCAGGGTCCCAAAGGGGTCAAGGCTTCCACTGCTAAAAACCCTACCCCCTCTGACAGGGATTGTAGGGCACTGGACAGATGGGAAAAAAGATTTACACTTCTGCTACCTTGGCTATAAGGGCTTTAAATTGTCAGTTTCATATGCTTAAATATCAGCAATATATTATGTCACTGCTTAAACAGAAAATGTTGATAAATTCTGAATGTGCAGAAAACAAAGAAATGCAGGATTTATTGCATGCAGCTGAACAAGTTGGAAAGCATACTTTACAATTTGGTTTTGATTCTCTGGAGGCCTCCTGCAGGGCCGCTGTTACGGGTTCTGTCATTAGGAGGCATGCTTTGTTAAAGGAACAGAATCTACCTGATCATGTTAAAGCAAAATTATTAGATGCTCCATTACATCATGATACTTTGTTTGGTGTTAAAGCAGAAGATGTGTTGAAGAAAATGGAGGACAAAGCTAAGTCTATGCAAACAGTCAAGGATTTCTTACAGGTACAGCCTCCAAGATTTAGCAGACACTGGCCTACAAAGAATTGGTCCTTTCCAGTGTGAGACAGGCCACAAAGTGGCAGATACAGATGCCCTAGAGGCAGATCCCAGCCCCAAGGCTCGTACAGGTCTAAACAATGGGGTGCTTCTACCTCCAAAAGCGGAGAAGACAAATTACAACCATACAGGAAACAATGTCAATGACTTCCCCATGCCTGCACCAAGCACTTATCTTCTGGCAGCACCTTTAGGGGAAAATTAGCACTTTTTTCTCAAAATTGGCACATCATAACCCAGGACAAATGGATCTTAGACATAGTGTCACAAGGCTACAAGTTTCACTTTCATACCCTGCCAAGGGCAAACGGTTTGCCAGACCTGCCAAAAAATCAGTGGGCAGAGGCACAAAAGCAAATCTCAACCCTCATGGACATGAGGGCCATTCAGCAAGTACCAGAGCAAGAGCAGGGACAAAGATTTTACTCAAGACTGTTCTTGGTGCCCAGAAAGGACAAAGCATGGAGACCAATACTGGAACTATCTATTCTAAACACATACCTGGATATACCAAAATTCAAATTGTTGACTCTACAGCAGCTTCTGCCCATGCTGGGCAAGAAGGCTTGGCTTGTGACTTTAGACCTAAAAAAGGCATACCTACATGTCCCAATCAGACAATCATGCAGAAGATACCTCAGATTCATAGCTGGCTCGATGCATTACCAATTCTCTGCACTGCCCTTTGGCTTATCTACTGTACCCAGGGTCTTCAGAAATTGCCTGGCTCCAGTAATTGCATTCTGCAGACAAAGACGAATACAAATATATCCTTAAACAAAGTTAAAATTCCCAAACTCAGAAAAAGAAAATAAACGGAAGCTAAACAAATAACGCCAGTCAGATGAATCCAAATCTTTTACTTAGTTAGCGCTTTCATGCAAGACACTGCTTGCACTTCTTCAGACAAAGTAAGATAAAACACTTTACATTTTTATAGTACTAAGTGCTTAAGCCAAACCCACAGTTAATTAGATAATTAGTTGGTTTATCCAATTAAGTCAACAATGCAGCAACCATGCAAAACTTGACTTATAAAAGTAACATCCATACAAAAATATTCGTGTAAAAATTTCATCACAAGCAACCACTATCCAAACTTAATTGTTACTGTATTATTATAAAATATAATTCATTTTAAAATTATTAACTATCTAAATGAAATTTAAAATAAATTCATTTTATATTTATTTTATGTATTTTATATTAAAATATATAATATCCAAAACCGAATCTAATTCCAAATGTACAACTAGACAAACTGTTATGTTATTAACAAAAATACAATAAAATATGAAATTATTAAATCTTTGAATGTATATGAAAAATATTACAATAATATACATGTACACATAAAAAATTCCACTATCTCTCCAAAGCTTTAATATTAAGTAGACATTTGATAGAACATGCATCATTGATGCCCGGATAGTTATGGGCATTAATTTTAAATTTCATTTAGATAGTTAATAATTTTATCATTTTTTTATCCAGACAGGGTTTCTCTGAGGACAAACCCGACATTTATGCCTAAGGTAGTGTCCAGTGTGGCCCTTAACCAAACTATTCATTTGCCTACCTTTTATCCAAACCCACAGAATAAGGGTGAGAGACTTCTGCTTTCTTTGGACATAGACAGACAGCTACGCTTTTACTTGAACAGAACCAAAGCTTTCAGAAAGACAGCAACTACTAGTGGCATATGCTGCAGGATCACAAGGAAAGGCTAACTCAAAGCAGACGATTTCAAAGTGGATAGGCCACTGCATTCGTTTCTGCTATTCACAATATGGCAAACCAGTGCCTAAGGGCATTAGGCCACATTAAACCAGAGCAGCAGCCACATCAGCAGCCTTCCTCAGAGGAGTACCAACCAAAGACATTTTAGAGGCTGTAACCTGGAGTTCAGTGCACACCTTTACAAATCACTATCACTTACCACTCTATTCTAAATCCAGGGCAGGCTTTGCCACTCCAGTTCTGCAGGGCCTCATAGCCGCTCTTATTCCTATTTAGCTCCAGCCTCCCAACCTTAGCTTTGGGATTCAACCCAATTGTAATGACCTCAACAGTGAAACACGATGAACATAGTACAGTTGTATACACTTACCATAAATGTAGATGTTCGAGTGTATTCACTGTTGCAGTCCAGGTTACCCACCCACCATCCCCCATATCTTTGCGGGACCTTATCTGTACTTCTCTAATCTATGCAACCTATGTGGTGTATTTGCTTGTAGATGAAGGCAAAATTTACTTTGGTGCATGCATGTTTTATTGACATATTTTTAGACTACCCTTTTGGGGGCACCTGACATCTGGGGCAAGGAAAATGGCGTCGGTTGCATCTTTTATACCCCTGGCGCACTGACGTCAGGGAGGAGGCAACAGCAACTGACGCGGACCTAGACTTTGGTATTCTGGCCGACTGCGGGTAGCCTGCCAGCAGGATAACCCAGTTGTAATGACTGCACCAGTGAATACACTCGAACATCTACATTTATGGTAAGTGTACACAACTGTACTTTCCAAAGCATGGGGAGTCTCTGTGACAGGAATCTATCCCTCCAGAATTTCTGTTTATTGTTGTGGCGAGGTTTAGCTCACTAGAGCGCGTAGCTCGCAGTGACTTAGATTTCTTTAGGTGGAGCATGTCCATCAATTCTGAGTTGGACATGTCTTTGTAAGTCAGGCAGAGATCACCTCTGAGTAAGCGATATGCCACTGAGTACAGCCGGCGTTTTTTCAGTCGGGCTGCATAGGACATATGTTTGAGGCCAGTAATCCTCTTGGTGAGGTGCTTTTGTGGTCTTTCAAGCTGTTGAAGTGTCTTTTGAGGTACATCCCAAATGGGGCATTGTACTCTATGATGGGTCTGATGAGTGACGAGTAGAGTGGCACTATAACCTCTTTATTTCTAGATGCGAACCCCTTAGTAATTAGATGGGCCACATAGAAGGATTTCCTAACTACTTTGGCAATATGATTGTCAAAGGAGAGATTACTATCTACCTGGGTCCCCAGATCTCTTATTACCTCTTCTGTATTAAGGGGGTTGCCGCCTATGTGGTAATTTGTGGGTGTTTTGTTTTTCCCAAACGGGATGACTATGCATTTTTTGGCATTTAGCTTGAGGCCATGACTTTGACACCAGGTGTCTGTCTTAGTAAGGCCTTTTTGAAGGATGTCCGTGTCATCCGGAGAGTCAGTTATGGCTCCCAGTTTGCAGTCATCGGTGAACTTGGTTAGCCATAGTCCTCCTGTGTTTGCCTGTATATCTGAGAAATATATGCCGAACAGTAGGGGTCCCAGAACTGAGCCTTACGGGACACCACTTGTGACTGGTTTAGAGCCGGACCTGGAGCCCGCTATTCTTACCGTGTGAGTTCTGTCTGTAAGCCAGTTGGCAACCCATATGTTCAGGCTGGTGAGTTTTTCTATAACACCCGAGTGAGGAATGGTGTCGAACACCTTGGCGAGATCAAGGTAGGCTGTGTGAACCACCTTTCCCTAGTCTATGGCCTTAGTGACTGTCTCGAAGAAGTCAACCAGGTTTAGTAGGCATGATCTGTCCTTATCAAAGCCGAACTGGGTCTAGTCAAGTGTTTGGAGGTTCCCAATGTCTTTGTTAATGAGTTCCATGATGATGCGCTCCATAGCCTTGCCGACCAGGCTAGTCAGGCTTATGGGGCGATAGTTACCAGGGTCAGTTGTGGCCCCTCCTTTGTGGAGAGGAATAACCGATGTTCTTCATCTCACATTGCTGCAGTCCTTACACTTGGGTAGTCCGCTGTCCTCGGTCGGCCCGAATATCAAAGTATAAGGCTGACGTCGGTCAAGGCGCATTTGACTGACATCAGGACGTCAGGGTACAAATGCGCATGACCGACGTCATATCCTCAGTCTTTTTTGCCGCATGGTCCGATGCAGAAGCAGCATTGCAAGTGCCGGTTGGCGTTCTGAGATTTTTCGATTTCGAAGTTTCAGACCGAGTTCAAAGTTGGCTAAGTACCCCGTTGGGGAATATTTTAGTTTTTCTTGCCTCAGTGATTTACCGGATGTCAGAAAAAGTCAATAATTGCATTTCTTGTGGGAAACAGATACCGCATAGAGATTATCATACTTTGTGTATTCCTTGCTTAGGGCCTGAGCACGACGTTGTTGGCTGTCGCTCTTGTGCTAGATTCAATAAACGCACTATAAAGAGAAGGTTGGATTGTGCCAGGTTAGTCTTTGGGAAGCGGTGCAATTATAAAATGCCGTCGGATGCTCCGACGCCCACTTCTTCGAAGAAGCGCAAGGACAAAGCAGTTAAGCCTAGGCTAGAAGAACCGTCTGTACCGGACGCTGGTTCTTTAGAGGTGTCGGTGGAGCCGGTGGCTCCACCGGAGGTTTCTTTGTGTTCCCAGGGTGAGACTTTATTATTGCAAGATGTGGCCTCCCAGGAGGCAGGTCAGGCTGAGGGGGCTTCTCAGGTTACTATACTCCCCTCCCTTCCTAGGGTGGCTAGGCCCTCTCCTTCTGTTTCAAAGGCTTCTCCCAGGGGCAGGCCAGGTTCAGTTTCAGTTGGTGTCACCCCTAGTTCTTCTGGAACTGTGCCCAAGAAGCATATGCTTAAAATGGCAGAAGATTTGATTACTTTGATTAGGGGTTCTATGCCCCCTCCTTATAAGAGACCTAGGGTGGAGCCTGAGCTAGGGAGTTTTGAGCAGGCTTCAGATGTTTCAGAGTCTTCGGCTGAAGACTTGCAGGAGTACTCTCCTTATTCTGATTCTGATGTGGATGATTCTACTCCTTCTGCTTCTCCTCCTGAGGATTTTTCTTTTTCAGAAACTCTTCATTCCATGAGGGAGCATTTTAAGTGGGAAGGTCAGGACTTCTCTGATTCCAGGAAAAGGCTTAGGGAATTTTTGTTTTACCCCAGCATAGGCCTTTGGCTATACCTCCTGTTTTGGATGTAGTGGAAGATGTTTTTACTGAGGCTTCTCTTAATCCTGATTCTTTGCCTCCTGCTCCTGTTAAACCGGATAGGTATTACAGGGTGCCTGAAGCTCATAAGTTTCTTTTTAAGAGTCCTAGGGCAGACCCAGAAACTGTTAGCCAGGGGCCTAAAGGTGTTAAGGCTTCTGTTGTAAAGAATCCGGTTCCTGCAGACAAAGAAGCCAGGGCCTTGGATAGATGGGGAAAGAAAGTTTATACTTCTTCCACTCTTGCTATGAGGGCTTTGAATTGCCAGTTTCACATCCTTTCACAATTGAAGGCTAAGGTTGATGCTCTGGCAGAAGGTATGGATTGTAAAGAGTTGCAAGATTTAGTACATGTTTCTGAACAGGTGGGTAAGCATTCTTTGCAATGTGGTTTTGATGCTGTACAGGCCTCGTCTAGGGTGGCTGCCACTGGGTCAGTTCTTCGCAGGCACGCCTGGCTGAGGGATCAGAATTTGTCTGACCATGTTAAAACAAGGATTTTAGATGCTCCTTTGCAATCTGACGTGTTGTTTGGTTCTCCTGTTGAGGCAGTTTTAAAGAAAATGGAAGACAAGGCTAAGTCTATGCAGACTGTTAAAGATTTTTGCAGGTCCAGCCTCCAAAGTTTAGTAGAAATTGGCCTACTAAGGGGTGGACGTATCCTTCTTATGATTCCCAGTCTAGGGGTAGATCTAGACATGGTAGGGGCAGAGCTCAGGGCTCTTTCAGGCCTAGAACAGGAAGTTCTCCTGCACAGTCTTGGTGAGGGCAGGGGTCAGTCCTTTCGTAAACAGACCCAATGACCTACCTTTTCAGCTGCCAGAGCCTTCTCGTCTGGCAGCACCTTTGGGAGGAAGGTTGGCACTTTTCAAAGAAAATTGGAGTTTAATTACCCAAGACAGATGGGTATTGGATATCATACACCACGGCTACAGGTTTTATTTCCATACCTTGCCTCCTTTCAAAGGCATGCCAGACGTTCCTCCTCAACAAAGAATAGAGGCTCACAAGCAAGTTTCTCTGTTGCTCCAAATAGGGGCCATACAGCCGGTCCCTATGCCAGAAGTGGGCCTAGGATTTTATTCTCGCCTGTTCCTAGTACCAAAGAAGGGGAACACGTGGAGACCAATTTTGGATTTATCTATCCTCAACACTTATCTGGACATTCCCAAGTTCAAAATGTTGACGTTGCAGCAGCTTTTACCTCTGCTGGGCAAAGATCATTGGATGGTAACTTTGGATCTCAAGGAGGCTTACCTTCATGTTCCTATCAGACTGAGTTGCAGGAAGTATCTGCGTTTTCGAGCTGGGACTTCTCACTATCAATTCTCTGCATTGCCCTTTGGCTTATCTACTGCCCAGAGTGTTCACGAAAGTTCTGGCTCCAGTGATAGCTTTCTTCAGGCTAAAAGGAATACAGATCTATCCTTATTTGGACGACTGCCTGATTCTGGCTCAAGGAAGGGAAGAGCTTCTTCATCATTTGGAATATGTGATAGCAGTGCTAAGATGCCTGGGGTATTCTGTGAACGAAATAAAGTCCAGTCTAGTACCCTCTCAGGACATGTGCTTTCTGGGTGTGAGACTGAATACAGCATCCCAGATGGCCTTTTAACCCCGGACAAACAAAAGAGTCTATCCCTTTACTTCCATCAACTATCTCATCAGTCCGGGCTGACTGCAAGGACAGTCCTTCAAGCCTTAGGGTTCATGGCATCTTGTATTCTGGTGCTTCCCAATGCCAAACTGCATATGAGGAAGCTACAACGGTATCTCAAAAATGTATGGACACAGCACTGCCAGGATCTGGACACTGTCATTCAAATAATACCTTGCATTCAAAAGGAATTTTTGTGGTGGGCTCAGGAATGTCACCTAAACAAGGGACTCTCTGTGACCCGGCCAGAGGCGAGTCAGATTTTAACGACAGATGCCTCAGACAAAGCTTGGGAGCTCATCTAAATGGAAAGTGGATACAAGACAAGTGGCCTGCCAGACTACAACATCTACATATCAACATGAAGGAGATGTTAGCAGTCCAGTTTGCATTAATAGCTTTCAAGGCATTACTTCTTCCAGGGCAGGTGTTGATTCTAACAGACAACACAACTGTCATGTGGTACATCAACAAGCAAGGGGGAACGCATTCTTATCCTCTATGCAGGCAAGCAATGATTTTGTGGGAGACTGCTCTCAGTTTACAGCTCAATCTTCAGGCAAGGTTTCTGCCAGGAGCACAGAACTCCTTAGCAGATGTGTTGAGCAGGCAATTATGGATCCCCACGAGTGGAAATTGGATCCTCATGTATTTCAGAAATTGACAGTGTCATGGGGAACTCCAGACATAGATCTGTTCGCTTCTCCACTAAACCATCAGCTGCCAAAGTTTTGCACAAAAAGGTTTCATCCCACAGCTTGGAGAGTGGATGCTCTTTCTTTCAATTGGAGCAATCTTCATGTGTATGCCTTTCCGCCTCTGCCTCTCCTCCCAAAGGTACTTCTAAAGGTCAGACAGGACAAGCCAAGGATGATTTTAATAGCTCCGGATTGGCCTCGACAGCACTGGTACCCATTACTGAGAAGTCTGGTACGGAAGCCTCCATGGCCTTTGCCTTGATTCCACACCTGTTGTCACAGGAGGACAGCCATTTGCTCAATGTCAAGCTTCACTCTCTGCACCTAACAGCCTGGCATATTCTGTTTTGAACCATAGTGGGCCTCCACTTCCTCAGCAAGTTTTGAATGTTATTTTGGAAGCTAGAAGGCCTAGTACAAGGAAAGTGTACGCAGACAAATGGAAGAGATTTTTATTTTGGAGTGCAGCAAAAGATTTTGATGTTTCTGAGCCTAATTTGTGTGTGGCTCTTCAATATCTTACTGAGTTACTAGACAAAGGTTTGTCTTTCTCTTCTATTAAAGTTCATGCTGCAGCAATTTCGGCTCACTATGATTGCGACCCACCATTGTTTTCTCATCCTTTGTTCAAGCAATTTCTTAGAGGGCCAAAGAATATAAGACCCCCACGAAGAGCTCCTACTCCTGCTTGGGATCTCAATTTTGTGTTGGAGAAACTCACTCTACAACCTTTTGAGCCTGCAGCTACTTCTGAGTTGAAATATTTGTCATGGAAGACTGCTTTTTGTTGGCCATTACCTCTGCAAGAAGGGTTTCTGAATTGCAGGCCCTTATGGCGTTGAGCCTTTCTTGATTTTCCATAAGGATAGGGTATCATTACGTACTAATCCTTCCTTTATGCCTAAGGTGGTTTCTAGTGTGGCTTTAAACCAAACTATTCATTTGCCTACTTTTTATGCAAATCCCCAAAATAAAGGGGAAAAGATTTTGCACACTTTAGATGTACACAGGCAGTTGCGTTATTATTTGGACAGAACTAAAGGGTTCAGGCAGTCTCAGCAGTTGTTTGTTTCTTTTGCTTTGAGTTCTCAGGGCAAGCCTGTGTCAAAACAAACTATTTCTAAGTGGATTGGGTTTTGCATTGCTTTCTGTTATTCCCATCATGGCAAGGAGATTCCAGCTGGGATTAGGCCTCATTCCACTAGGGCTACTGCCACTTCAACAGCTTTTTGAGGGAGTGGCAACCAAGGATATTTTGGAGGCAGCTACTTGGAGTTCAGTGCATACTTTCTCTAGGCATTATCACCTGCCACTTTACTCTAAATCCAGGGCTGGTTTTGCCACTGCTGTTTTGCAGGGCATTTTGGCAGCTCCTGCTTCCTTGTAGTTAGCCATCCTCCCTTACCTCTGCTTTGGGATTCTACCCAAGTGTAAGGACTGCAGCAATGTGAGATGAAGAACATAGTACAGTTTTGTACCTACCATAAATGTAGATGTTCGAAGATCCACATTGCTGCAGTCCAATTTACCCTCCCTCCTTCCCCTCTGTAGTTAGAGGTGGATGTCCTTCATGGATGCATCTGCAGTCATAACAAGTGGGTTGTCCTATCGTCAGGCAGCCCTGCAGTCGGCCGGATTCCAAAGTCCGGGTCCGGCTTCGGCTGATGTCGCACTCCATCCGACGTCATCTCTGTTGGTCTTCGGGTATAAAAGCATCAGCCGACGCCATTTTCCTCAGTCTTTCTTGCCGCGTGGCGCCCGAAGCAGAAGCTGTTCGCAAGTGCCGGTCGGTCGGATCCAGAGATTACTTCTACCGAATACTACCAAGACTTCTAAAGCTAAGTACCCGCTGGGGACTCTTTGTTGCCGCAGCCGATGTCAGAAAAAGTTAACAATTGTTTAACCTGTGGGAAACAAATACCTCATAAAGATTTCCACTCTTACTGTCTGCCTTGTTTAGGCCCAGCCCACGACGTAGCAGCTTGTTCGCCTGTGCCTCTTTCAACCGTCGACGCTTAGGCGGTCGGAGTTTGCAGAACAGTTTTTCGGTTCTGATTTTGCGTACATTATGCCGTCGGATCCTCCGACTACCCCCAAAAAACGCAAAGATAAAGACCGACACTCGCGGTCCGTGGTTTCGGCCGAAACCACGGTAAAGCAAATCATGAGTGTCTCGGTTTCGGCCGAAACCGAGAAAACTGATCTAAGTACAGCTGAACCTATTCTTACAACTGAGGCCCCTGCTACTACTCTTGAATCGACCTCAGAAATTTCACCCACTACGGTGGTTGACTTATCAGACACCATCCCCTTGGATGTCTCTACCCCAGCACGTGGTGCTGCTAGGCCTCCAGCTGCCATGTCCATTAAGGCCTTCGCCAGGGCTAAAGCAGCCAAGACTACTAAAACAGTGCCTGTTAAACCCCCCCCACATCCAGGCCCTCTTCTAGTTCTCAAATGCTTTCTTTGGCAGAAGATTTAATTTCTTTAATTAGAGGATCTCAATCTCACCCAGACAGGGCCTCTCAGCCCCCAGAGAAGAGACCTAGGGCAGAGCCCCCTGAGCCAGTGTCTTCTGATGATTCTGCTGATGAATTAGACATAACTGACCAGCCTGAGGCTCCCTTCTCCAATTTTGAAGATTCTGATGCTGAAGAATCCATTCCAGCTGCTTCCCCACCAGAAGAATTCTCCTTTGGGGAAACCTTGCATGCCATGCGAGAACAGTTCCAATGGCAGCAGCAGGATTTTTCAGACTCCAGAAAAAGACTTAGGACTTTTCTGCACCTCCCACAGCACAGGCCCTTAGCTATACCTCCTGTTCTCTCTGTGGTGGATGATGCTTTCAATGATGTTTGCTCCGCTCCAGATTCTTTACCCCCAGCCCCTGCCAAACCAGACAGATTTTACAGGGTGCCAGATACTCATCACCACCTTTACAAGGCCCCACTTGCAGACCCAGAAACTATATCCCAGGGTCCCAAGGCAGTAGCCGCAACCACAGCTAAAAACACTATCCCTTCTGAAAGGGAAGCAAGGTCTTTAGACAGATGGGGTAAAAAGGTCTACACTTCAGCTACTCTCTCAGCTAGAGCTTTAAACTGTCAGTTTCACATGATACAATACCAAGAGTTTATGCTTGATCAGTTAACTAAAAAACTAACCACTGATGAATCTCTTGATAAGAAATATGTATTAGAGATGGTAAATAACATACAACAGGTTAGCAACCATTCCTTAAAATGTGGCTATGATGCACTGGAGGCTTCATTTAGATCTGCCATGACAGGCACAGTGATAAGAAGGCATGCATGGCTAAAGGAACAAGCTTTACCGGATCATGTTAAAGCTAAGTTGCTAGATGCTCCTATGGACAAGACAAGTTTGTTTGGTACACCTGCCCAGCAGGTTATGAAGAAAATGGAAGAAAAGGCAAAATCTGTTCAAACTGTTAAAGATTTCTTGCAGGTTCAGCCCCAAGGTTTAGCAGGAACTGGCCTGCCAAAATTGGTCCTTTCCTGACTCCACAAAATTTCAAAGGGGCAGGAATAGACGTTCCAGAGGCAGAAACCAATCCAGAGGAGGTGCCTACAGAGGACGACAGTGGCAAGGTAACAACAGAGGCACAGACACAGCCACTGCTACTACATCAGCACAACCACAGTGACTTAATCCTAAATCCGCCTACCAGGGAACAAATAGCAGCTCCTCTAGGCGGAAAGTTAACCTTATTTTCAAAGAACTGGCACTACATAACAAAAGACAAGTGGATTTTACAAACCATAGATCAAGGTTACCGGTTTCACTTCCACACCTTACCAGTCAAAAGAGGAATGCCAAATCTACCTCCACATCAAAAGACAGAGGCTCTACGCCAGATAATGGAGTTAGCAAACATGAGAGCTGTGGAAAGAGTGCCAACAGCAGAACAAGGAAAGGGGTTCTACTCCAGACTATTCCTAGTTCCAAGAAAGGAAAAAAGTTGGAGACCAATTCTCGACCTGTCCACCTTAAATACATACATCATTGTCCCAAAATTCAAAATGCTGACCCTACAGCAACTTCTTCCCATGCTGGGCAAGGAGTCTTGGCTGGTAACTCTAGATCTCAAGGAGGCATACCTGCACGTCCCCATTCGACCAATCTGCAGAAGATACCTCAGATTTCTTGCAGGATCAGAGCACTATCAATTCTCAGCATTGCCCTTTGGCTTATCTACTGCCCAGAGTATTCACAAAATGCCTGGCATCAGTAATCGCCCATTGCAGACTACAGGAATTCAAATTTACCCATACCTGGACGACTGCCTGCTACAAGGGGACAACAAAAGCAAGCTGACAACAGATTTACAAAGGGTCATTTACTTGCTACAAGGACTGGGATACACAGTCAATTTACAAAAATCAAGGCTGATACCATCCCAAACAAGGACATTCTTGGTGAATTGGACACAGTACAACAAATGGCATTCCTGACTACAGAAAAGCAAAAAGAACTTCCTCTTTACTTCTTGGCTCTAACAAAACTGAACAAGTTAACAGCAAGAAAAGTTCTGCAGGCCTTGGGCTTCATGGCATCATGCATAATCTTGGTCCCTTTTGCCAGACTACATATGAGGAAACTACAGTGGTACCTAAAGAATTTATGGTCCCAACACAGACACAGTCTAGAAACAGAAATCCCACTAATTCCATGCTTAAAACAGGAGTTCCTATGGTGGGCTCAGGCATGCCAGTCAAACCCAGGCCTACCCTTTCGCAGATGTCAACCAAGCCAGACCATCACAACAGACGCTTCAGACCTAGGATGGGGGGCCCACATGCTGGACAAATGCGTGCAAGGATTGTGGACACAGGATCAACTTCACCTGCACATCAATCTAAAAGAAATGCTGGCAGTAAAACTGGCAATCCAAAAGTTCAAACCCTTTCTCAAAGAGGGCCAGTTGATGATAAGGACAGACAACACCACAGTCATGTGGTACATCAACAAACAGGGAGGCACTCATTCATACCCCCTATGCAGAATGACCTTGGAGCTGTGGACCCTGGCACTCAGCTACAACATCCAGTTACAGGCAATATTTGTACCGGGGAAAGACAATACTCTAGCAGACATACTAAGCAGAACCACTTCGGATGCCCACGAATGGAAACTGCACCCGGACATCTTCAAGACCATCTCAAAGAAATGGGGAATGCCACAGATAGACCTATTCGCATCACCTCTCAATCACCTGCTCAAAAAATTCTGCACAAGGACATTCCACCCACTAGCATGGAAAGTGGACTCACTCTCCTTCAACTGGAAAGGCCTAACAGCATATGCATTCCCACCTTTTCCTTTGATACACAAGGTACTACTAAAAATCAAGGAAGAACGTCCAAGGATAATCCTGATAGCTCCAAACTGGCCAAGACAACACTGGTACCCACTACTGAAGAGCATGTCTCGGAACAAAATGTGGCCAA
This sequence comes from Protopterus annectens, assembly GCF_019279795.1. Classification (NCBI taxonomy): domain Eukaryota; kingdom Metazoa; phylum Chordata; order Ceratodontiformes; family Protopteridae; genus Protopterus; species Protopterus annectens. The sequence continues at coordinate 790,497,198 of NC_056726.1, read as the reverse complement.
TACCTCTGATGCCTTTGATGTTAACTCAGAACAACTACAGCATCATACATCCAAACCTAAAACCGCTGCAACTGACTGCATGGAACATCACATAGCAGCAGCTAATTCAGAACTTTCCCAAAGAGTTAAAGACATTATTCTTGAAGCACACAGACCTTCAACAAGAAGGAACTATGCTGGAAAATGGAAAAGGTTTGTCATTTGGAGTACGGAAAGAGGAAAAGATGTGTCAAACATAGATATGCCTAACATTCTGGAGTATCTGGCCGAACTACTTCATTCAGGCCTGTCCTACTCCTCCATCAAGATACATGCATCAGCTATTTCAGCAGAATACAGCTTTGATCCACCTGTTTTTTTGCACCCTTTGCTCAGGCAGTTCCTCAGAGGAATCAAAAATGTAAAACCTCCAAGGAAACCACCATTACCAGCTTGGGATTTAAACTTTGTGCTAGAAAAGTTGACACTATCACCCTTTGAACCAGCAGCAACAGCAGACCTACAACACCTGTCATGGAAAACTGCTTTCCTACTGGCAATTACTTCAGCAAGGAGGGTTTCAGAACTACAGGCCTTAATGGCAGTGCAACCCTTCCTAATCTTCCACCAAGATAGAGTGTCCATGAGGACTAATCCTACATTTATGCCCAAGGTGGTATCCAGAGTGTCTTTAAACCAGGCAATCCACCTACCTACCTTCTTTCCCAACCCACAAAACAGAGGGAAAGAATACTGCATACCTTGGATCTACATAGACAGCTAAGCTACTACTTGGACAGAACAAAAATAGCAGAAAGACTGACCAACTTTTTGTAGCCTATGCAACAGGAAGGGAAGGAAAAGCTATTTCCAAACAGACAATCTCCAAATGGATAGGAAATTGCATAAGATACTGTTACTCCTTCCATGGAAAACCAATTCCACAGAACATAAGACCTCATTCTACAAGGGCAACAGCCACTACCACAGCCTTCTTACGAGGAGTGGCAACCAAAGACATTATTGAGGCGGCTACTTGGACCTCCGTGCATACATTTGCCAAGCATTATAATTTGCCTCTATATTCCAGATCCCGAGCAGGGTTTGCCACTGCTGTACTGCAAGGGATCCTAAACACACCATAATCTACCTTTATCCTCCTCCCCTAGTTGGCTATGGTATTCTACCCACTTGTTATGACTGCAGATGCATCCATGAAGGACATAGTACAGTTTTGTACCTACCATAAATGTAGATGTCCGAACTGGATAGCATCTGCAGTCAGGATTACCCTCCCTCCTTCCCTCTGTGGTACTCCTAGGGTGTTTACCCTCCTAATAGCTAGCTGTTGGGGGGGAGTCTTTTATGGTGTATTTGTTTGTATATATGTACATATATGCTTATTGTTGTGTTTACCTCTATCTATTTGGAAACATTGGCATCTATCCAAATTTTTAGCCTGCAAGAGGGCTACTGGCATCTGGGGCAAGAAACACTGAGGAAAATGGCGTCGGCTGATGCTTTTATACCCGAAGACCAACAGAGATGACGTCGGATGGAGTGCGACATCAGCCGAAGCCGGACCCGGACTTTGGAATCCGGCCGACTGCAGGGCTGCCTGACGACAGGACAACCCACTTGTTATGACTGCAGATGCTATCCAGTTCGGACATCTACATTTATGGTAGGTACAAAACTGTACTTTGTGTGGGTTGGGTTGTACATATTGTGTATATTGTATATATTGTACATATAATTAGTGCAAGGGTGGTTGGTTGGTTGTTTGCTGTCTTTTGGTTTTGACCTTTATTTTTAGGGTCTTCTGACATCTGGGGCAAGAAAAGACTGAGGATATGACGTCGGTCATGCGCATTTGTACCCTGACGTCCTGATGTCAGTCAAATGCGCCTTGACCGACGTCAGCCTTATACTTTGATATTCGGGCCGACCGAGGACAGCGGACTACCCAAGTGTAAGGACTGCAGCAATGTGGATCTTCGAACATCTACATTTATGGTAGGTACAAAACTGTACTTTGCTGTGCGCCATTCTATGGACACGTAGCCTGTGGAGAGGCTGAGGTTGAACAGTGTGTTTAGGTGGGGGGGTTAGTTTGTTCTGTAGTTCATGCAAGACGCAGCCTGGGACACCATCTGGCCCCATTGATGCTGTGTTTTTGGCTTTTGAAAGGGCTGTTTTCACCTGTGCTTCTGTGATTTTCGGGACACTACACTTTTCCAGTATTATTGTGGGCCCTTTTGAAGGTGAGAGGGAGGTGAAGTTTGCACTGAATCTATCTGCCAGTATGTTGGCAATATCAGTAGGTTCAGTATATTTTGTGCTATTTTGCACTATCTCAGAGCATATATATGAGGTAGAGTTTTTAATGGATGTGTGAGGTTGTGTAGTTTGTTTTTTTTAAGTATGGTGTGTGTGTGTGTGTGTGTGTGTGTGTGTGTGTGTGTATGTGTGTGTATGTGTGTGTGTATGTGTGTGTGTGTGTGTGTGTGTGTGTGTGTGTGTGTGTGTGTGTGTGTGTGTGTGTGTGTCTGTCTGTCTGTCTAAGAATGCAAATTTTGTTTGTTGTTTGACTGGCGCAGAATCTCTGTGCAGCAGGGATTAGGAATATGCTCTTTCCCCAACTGCAGTGAAATCTCTGATTTGCTATATATATGTATATATATATCTATATATATATATAGATATATATATATATATATATATATATATATATATATAGCAGGGGTGTGGAGGGCAGAGCCTCCATACTGGGGAGCAGTAGGGCTTGACGATTTGTAAAAGAAATTTGTTTTGGTTTCCTTTATATATAGGTTAGTTATTTGATGTTGGTATTGTGTGGTCAGGGTTCTGAGTTGTTGGTGTTTTGTATTTGCTCATGTTCTATTTGTCATTTTATTTTGTCAATCTTATACATTCATATATACACATAAGTATATGTGTGTACATGTATAGATATATTATATATAAAGTGTATGTGTAAGTGTAGGTATGCATGCCCTCTCCCCATCCTTGCTGCCCCAGTCTAGGTATGGGTGTCTTTTATGACCGTCCTCTCAGAGGAACCTCCTGCAGGATTAAAGCAATGGGCTCCCTTATTAGGAGATGTGTCTCTAGTTGTCTTTCACATAAAAAATTAACTAAAGATTCTTTGAGATGCTCTCTTTTTTTCTAACTGATGTGCCTTATTGTACTGCAGAGCCCTGTCATACTGTATGAACATCCATGGCTGTGGAATTCTGGTTATAGATAGTCGACAGCCACCTGCCTTTGTGATCCCTATGTTCATGCATCCATTTTTGTGGAGAGTTTAACACACAGCTTTATTTCAGCCCCTTTATACTTCCATGTTTGTTCTGTACAAAGTTTAGATCTTTAGATTTTTAGTGTACTGTCCACTTACTCGAAAAAATAAGTACACCCATCCCTTGCTTCTTTTTTGTAGACTGTATTTTGTATAACTTTGGATACATGTAAACATTGTAAAGACATACGCAAGGATTCATTAATGGGCCCAGCATGAGACTTACAGTTCCTGCAAAGGTCCTAATCTCTTAGCACAATGTTTTGTGATTCAGAGGCATTTAAGCCGCCATGAGCAAAGACCTTATTATTCGCACAATTAAAAATCTGAATTTCAGTTAACTACCACAAAGTGCAGAACAGCACTTTACACTGTAGTTAACTGTGGCTTATGCTTTTTGTAGTCATCAACATACCTGTCCTCCAGTCACTCAGCACCACTCAGGCACACACACACACACACACACACACACACACACACACACACACACACACACACACACCACTCACTCACTCACTCACTCACTCACATACATACATACACACACACACACACACACACACACACACACACACACACACACACCGCCTAGACCCCAAGTTGTCTCCACATCTTCTCCCTGGTGTCTACTGTTTCCCAACTCCCTGATCCCCATACTGATTGAGTGCCATTAGGCACAGGAGTATCATCCTTGGTGGTCCCCCCCTACCCTTTGACTACAATAATGGTTTAAGTGCTGTTACGACACACATCTTATTTACTACTGCTTAGTGGCTAGTGGTTCCCCCAGCCAGTGTTGTAGATTATGCTCAGTAGTTTAAGGTCGTTTGAAGATATGACAGCCACCTTAACCCACAGTCACACACATACACACACACACGCGCGCGCGCACACACACACACACACACACACACACACACACACACACACACACACACACACACACACACACACACACACACACACACACACACAGACCTACCTCCCTGCTACCCCTCTATGCTATTTCCAAGACAGAAACATACACACATGTAGTGTCTTGCATACACTCACTGACACATACACCTCCAGACCCTGCCTTATCAGTAAAGTCACCAGTATTTACCTCTTCTTTTGCGGTTGAATACAGCCAAGCCATGACATGGTAGGGTAACCTTGCTGATATACAAATTCAAGTAATTTCATGAACCACTCTGCATGTAGTTGCCTTCCTGGACACAGTTCTTGGGGAGAGAGCACATGAGTAATTAGCGTATATCGTATCTCCAACTGCCTCATTTCCATATAGCAAAGAATTGGAGATGGCCTTATGTGATGCTACACATCTTAATGCTGGATCCATGTTAGGGCTGTCTCTTAATTTCACATGGTTGCCATGAGGTGTACACAAGCTGTACAATGGTAACCTATTATGATAGCCACCCAAAGAATACCAAAACAATTCAATTTGGTTTATTGAGATTATGGGATGAACACAGTGCCAAACTGTTTTGAAAAACATAATGCATCATTAATTTTGTCAGATTTCTGCTCCCCTTGGTGAGCAACTTGTTTGTTTCCTAGTCTTAAAATGGTTTGACCTATATAAGTAAGTTAATGTCAATAAATATGAGTCAAACCTCCAGCAACTCTAGACATTTTACATGTTCTGCTTTTAAAATGAGTATATTGAAACATTTACAGGATTGTCAAATGACATGTCCTAGCCATATGTGCACCCTGAATTATGCAATGCAGTAAATTGCAGGGTCTATAAGTGTTGCATAGAATATGTAGGAGTAGGTAACTTTCTTTTGTTTTCCTCCATATTCTCTATTAGTAATTTCTGCAGTTTATTTAACATTGTGAAACTTTTGTAGGAATGCTTTGAAGAAGCAAGCAACGCAGAATAACATCTAGAGCCAGAAAACTGTAGTTAAAATAGTTCTGAAGCATTTCTCTTTTTGTTACTTCTAATGCCTGGCTTGACTCTAAATGTCATTCAGTATAGCCTATTTGTGTAGGGGCTACTGTGCTAGGAGTCTTGTAATGTGTGTGAGATTTCGAAACATATTATTTTATTCCCTTGTGAAATCACATTTGTAAGACCTTGCCTTTGGTCTTGAAAATTGTCTGAATGTCCTGCTTTTGCTACACTGTAAAAAAAAAAAAAAATAAAGATTTTGTACTGCTCACTGTTTGAGGCCCATCATTAGAAAAATGCAGAAAAAGAGTTAGAAGTATCCCCTTGATTGCTACTGTGGGAACAAAGTGCAGTATATTCCTGTGATGGGCTGTAAAAGAAAACCTGCTTTGCAGAGTGCTGCATGTTAGTAGATCCCTTACTGTTTCTGTGAATGGGGATCACTTCTGTGGTTCAGCTTGACAGGGGCACAGGAAAATAATTTTCTTGGGTGGCGAAAGCCAGGATACATTTTTGGCTAGGCTTGTATAGGCCCTAGGGCCAATAGCCTAGTACCTACCTATGAATCTGTGAACCTATGAATCACTGCATATGGCTTTATAAATATTTTGCTATTGCACTGAGCATTTCTGTGTATGCTTTTTCACTGATTATGATTTTTGTTTCTTTTTGTTTTTTTGCACTTCTATTTTTTGTTCAATTGGCAGTTGTTTGATTGATATTTTCTTTTTTTCAGATTAAAATCCAAGATAATCCATGGGGTGTGTTTCATTTCATGCAGGCTTTGGCATTACTGATGTCACCAGTAAGGTAAATGCTGTGATAGTTAAAACCATAGATGCTAATATCAGTAAAAAGGCTCCAGCTTTAAGGACTGTCTCAAGTATGTATCCTGATAGCCTTGAGTTTTTATTAGTTTACTTATCAATTTTATATAATTTTTTTTGTTTATCATAGCGTCTTTAAAAAACAGTATTCTTTTTCTCCTTCCTTCCTTCTGTCAAACTCTGCTTTCGTTTGTGACCAGCAAAATGTCCCGTTTATGGTTCCAGCAGTACGTACAAAGCTACTTGGTATGCGTACTGATTGATTTACATGTTCACTGCCCTTATGCCAATACTTTGGAGTTCTACAAGATTTAGTAATAGGACTTCTTATCTTCTCTTCTATTTTTTATTTATTGCCACTTCTAGTTTTAATTTATTGCCACTCGTCTCCTATTAATTTATTACAGCCGAGTGCCGCCTTCAGGTGTTTCTGCATTTGCATCTCACTGACACCTCAAGGCATCACATATTGCTTGTTTGTTTTTTCATGAGTAATTCCAAAACCATGTTATGTACAGAATGTTAAAAATGTCATCTTAATGGCAAACACAACTGTATTGATGTTTGGCCAATGTCCAGTGCAGGTAAGGAAATGTTAATTGCTGTCCATGTAATATTTATTTATATTGTCTTAAATTTCATGTTTTTCTAAATATCTCAACAGCCAGGTAGCACGGAGAGAGCTGTTTAGCCTTGTATAAAAGCTTTCAGCTGGATGAACAAAATGCTGCTGATAACAGAATGTGTGTAACTTGAGTGGGTGCTGAGGTAGAACAATTAGGCTGGCTTGAACTCCCCCACCATCTCTCATTCACCCAACTAACTACAATGCACAGAATAATTTACAGACTGTCTTGCTCTCTCGACACTACTCACCCAATACCAACCCAGCAGGCAACTAAGATCTGAAAATCATCTACTTTTAAAAGTAGAAAAGCCCACCTTACCTGCTTGTCAACTCCTCTATTCCTTCAAAGTCGCCAAACTATGGAACTCGCTTCCACCTTCTATAAGAAACACAGTCAGCGCCAAATATATCTCTGTTTATACCTCTCTGAATTCATTTGGCAACCAACAAAATTCCTGATTTTATGTATATATTCTGTATAAAATACTGTAATCACTATCTGTAACCCTGTATCTACTTTTGTACCAATTAATGTTCAATATTTTCTGTATCTATGTTCTTGTTGGAGCTTTTCTTCCCAGGTGATAACTGAAAATGGGCTTTTTTAGGCCCAGTGGACTTTCCCGGTAAACAAATGCAATAAATAAATAAATATTGTAAGTTGCCACAAGTGAAAAAATGATCTAGGCACACTGAGAATGGCTATAAATTAATTTATTATAATAAAACTTAATACACAAGTGCTTTCACCCTGCCAAAATGCAAGGCTTTTTCAAGTGAATGAAACTAGCTAAATTTCATGTGTTTAAATACACTTGGCCCCCTAAAAGGAGCCAAATGTTGTTAAAGGTACATACCCTCTCCTTATTTTAAACTTCAACAGCAGCAATTTAATACATTTCATTGTATGTAGTACATATTTTATAAATCACATGATTTAAAGTGCAACATCTCAATTTAAGGTAAAATGCAGTGCTTGTAAACCAGAACACCAGTCAAAGTGAAATAAAAGTAAAGATAATAATCATACATCTATCCTACTGCAATAATTTGTTAATACAAAATTATAATTTCTTTGCTTTTTAACCAGGTATGGTTTGATGGATATGTGATCATTTAAACCCGGGGCAGGGGGGGATGGTTGCATTCAATTTTATCTGCCAGTATGTTTCCCTACAACTTAACCAATTTTCCCAATCTCCCCTCTAGGGTCCATTAAAACTTGTTCTAGAATTCTAAACAGAAACCCAGTGTGAATAGTTTCCACATGAAGGTGTCTATAAAGTTGGTTGTTCATATTTTTCTTCCTAATATTATAGGTGTGTTCATATAAGTACTTACTTAGTGTCGTCTCAGATTTTGCAGTGTAGAACCCAGGGCAATCTTTACATAGGGCTAAATAGACTATACCCCTAGTCATACAGTTGCCCTTCCTGAATTTTATGACACTATTCATACTGCTGTTCAACACTACTTGTTACTTATCTATGATGTATTTGCAATATCCACATCTTCCACCCCTTTTAGTCCCAAAACCTCCCTGATTCCTAACATCATTTTTGTTTTTCTCAGAGTTGTTTTAGATTGGTCCCTGTTTTAAAGACATAGTGAGGAGTCTCACCCAGTTTATGTGCAATGTCGTGATTAAATTTTTAACATTTTCCAATTTTTTTCAGTTAAACTCTTAATTTCTTTCGAGGTGTTACTATATTGGATCACTAGTGTCCTTCCAAAATGTTGTTCAGTATCCTTTTGGCCATCAGGGTTATATTGAGTGTCTCCTAACAAGGGCGTATATTTAGCACCCCATCCCTTTACAACTTCCATGGACACTCTTTCTATTAAGTTGTTTTGATAGCCCCTGGCCCTAAAAAACCCAGGTATAATTTCTAATTCACATAAGAAATCATTCTTCTCTGAGGTCATTCTGGCGGCCCTAACCATCTGACCTTTCTGTACTCCTTTTCTGTTTCCAGGAGTGTGCACTAGTGTACGGGAGGTATGAGTTACTAAATGTGTCTTTTCGGTGTATTCTGGATTTCAGCCATCCTTCATGTTTATCAAACCTCACATCTAAATAATCAATCCTGGTGGAGTCAAATTTATGCGTAAACTTTAGAAAACTGGTGGTGGAATTCAAGTTTTCAACAAAAGAAGTTAGAGTTTCCTTAGGCCCATCCCAAATTACAAAAATGTCGTCCAAAACACGACAATGTAACTTAATATGTTTCCAATAAACAGAACTAAACAAATATGTAATTTCCCAGTTTAGAAGGACCAAATTTGCGTATATGGGGGCACATGCTGCCCCCATAGCTACGCCTTTAATTTGTTTGAAGCTTCCCCCTCAAAGTAAATATAATTGTTCTCCAATACTATCCTCATAAGTTCCACTAGTACATCTACATCTACCCTGAGTGAAGGGCCCATGTTAAGTTGTCAATCTCGCCTTCATTCTTGCTGGATGGGTTCGGAGCTGACCTCGGCTCCGACTCGGCCACTCTAAAAGCTCGAGAGTTGGTTCCACCGGCTCTAGGCTCCCCTTATATCCCACAATGCTAGGCGGTATTACCTCAGATCTCGTTTGCCGCTACAGCTATCGAGACATGTTGCTTCACCGGCTTCAGGTTAGTGTAGGAAATAGTTTTAAAAAGTTCATAAAACCCTTTAAAATTAGTTTCTAATCAGTTTCCCCTTATTTTTAAGGTTTTATCCCATTCCTCCTTGTTCTTTATCCTTTTTTTACCAGAAGAACTTATAGTTCTTCCTTTAGGCCTTCGGGCCCTCCCATTCCCTCGGAGTGTGTGTGTTTTTTCTGTAGGGACTCTCATTAATCTAGAGTATTTTAATTTAACTTATTGTTATTTTGGGTATAGTGTAATCGGTGTGTTTGTGTTTGTGTGTGGTTACACTTGTTCCTTGCTATGTCCAAGGATTCAAAGGTCTCAGGCTTCAAGAAGTGTGACTCGTGCTGTCAGAAAATGTCTCTGACAGACGGTCACACTTCTTGTGTGTACTGCCTGGGACCTTTACACCTGCAGGACTCTTGTGCTGTATGCCATGGCTTCAGCCCTAGAGTCCTGCAGGAAAGAAAAAACAAACTCATTCTAAGAGGTTTGCTTAAGCCTGAGGGTTCCCTTACTGCTACTTTGGGCAAACCCTCTAAGGCTTCTAGGTCCTCGACTCCAGCTTCTGAGTCGAGGCCTAAGGCTTCGAAACCTACTGCTACATCGGCTCCGGCTGGAGCCGATGAGTCTCAGACTGCAGCTTCAGTGGTTCCCTCGGCTCCGGCTGGAGCCGAGGCATTGGAGATTCCTGTGTCGGCTCCGATCAGACCATCGGAGCCGACATCTAGAAAGAGGTCTAGGTCACCGTCCCTTGGCTCCGTTCATTCGGCTCCAGCGTCTCCCTTGCTGTCTGAACGGAGCCATAGATCTCACTCCTCTAGGTCATCGAGGCTTTCGGATCATGACCTTCAGAGGGTAGTGAGTCGACTTCTTAAGTCCGAGGCACTGGCCCAAATGCTTCAGAGCCCGACTCCTCAGTCGATGCTTGACCCTGTCCCTCAAAATGTTCCTCCTCCGACTCCTTTGAGCTCGGAGCCGGGGCGTTTCGGTTGTCTTTGGTTCCGTCGTCGGCTCCGATTTCTTCCTTTGAAGAATCTCGGCGCTGGACTTCCCTCGTCGGCTCCGAGGGGGTGAGTGGCATCGGACCCTTGTCCGACCCCGCTCTCCCTCTCGGTGCCTCGGCGCTGATGAGTTCGGCTCTGACATCGGCCTCGGAGCCATCACTGTCGGTGCCAAGAGGGGTTCTCAGCTTTTCGGAGTGGGGACCTCTGGCTCTGCCTGACAGGGGTGCGTTCGAGGTCAGGCGGAGTGTGTTGGAACCTGGTTCAACTCCACAGTCGGCTCCGTCCGCCCCTCCCACTTCGGTGCCTCAGGTTATGTCTACTCACTCCCTCATCCCAGATCGCAGAGAGCCAGCTCAGCCCTTCAAGACTCTCTTCCCTTGGGAACGATAGCAATCCAGATGGACAATATGTCTGTAGTGTGGTATATCAACAAACAAGGCAGAACCAAGTCCTATCCCCTATGTCAAGAAGCACTCAGACTGTGGCAATGGGCGATTTCTTCTCAGCGGTTTCTGATAGCAACGCACATCCCCGGGAAGTCCAATCTAATCGCGGACAAGTTGAGCAGAGCTATACTCATGCCTCACAAGTGGTCTCTGAAAGATTCTATTCTGGAGAAAATTTTTCTCAAGTGGGGTCAGCCTTGCTGCGACCTTTTTGCTACTCCCCAAAACAGCAAGTGCAGAGATTATTTCACCCTATTCCCGTTACCAGGCCAGCCCAGCAGAGACGCTCTAGTCCAGGTTTGGCCCCGGGGACTTCTGTATGCATTTCCTCCCTTCCCACTAATCTCTCAAGTGATACAGAAAGCTATCGCTCAGAAGGCCTCATTGATCCTCATTGATCCTTACTGGCCTCGACAGGTTTGGTTCCCCTTTCTACATCAATTTCTGTTGGAGCAACCTTGGCATCTGGACCTAGTTCCAGATCTTTTGATCCATCAATCGGGTCAGTTACATCGCTCCCTCCCCTCTCTGAACCTCACTGCTTGGTTCCTCCAATTCCAACCTTAGCCAGGCTTCCTCAAATATCTCACTCAGTTCGAGATATTTTGATAGCTTCCCATAAATCTTCCACTCGGAAGATTTATCTTAGTAAGTGGAAACGTTTTGCCTATTGGGCTCAAGGAAGGGACATAGATCCTTTCACTGCTTCCATCCAAATAGTCCTTGATTTTCTAGCTGAACTCTTCCATGCAGGTTCATCTTCTTCTACTCTTAAAGTTCAATTGGCAGCTATTTCTAACTTTCATGTGGGCATCTCAGATTCTGCCATCATGTCTCACAAGCTTTGCAAAGCTTTTTTGAAGGGAGTTTTTCTTCTCAGACCTCCTATAAGAAATCCTCCTCCTTCTTGGGACCTTAATTTAGTTCTCACATCTCTGATTCTTCCCCCTTTCGAACCTGCAGCTTCCTGTTCATTGAAATTGCTATCCTGGAAGGCTCTCTTTCTGGTAGCCATTACTTCAGCTAGAAGGGTCTCAGAACTTCATGCACTCAGCAGTCGACCACCATATCTATTGTTTCATAAAGACAGGGTGTTCTTACGAACCAATCCATCCTTTTTACCTAAAGTAGCCTCTGCGTCTAACCTAAATCAAAGCATTGACCTCCCTGTGTTTTTTCCTAACTTTTCTAACAGGTCTGAACAAAAATTGCATTGGCTAGATGTTCATAGTCAGTTAAGGTTTTATTTGGATAGAACCAAACAGATCAGGAAAACTGACCAGTTGTTTGTCTCTTATGCAGAAGGCAGAAAGGGACTTTCAGTTTCGAAGGTATCACTCTCCAGATGGCTAACATCTCTGATTTCCTTTGCTTATGAAATTAGACACCAAAAGCTGCCTAACAAACCTAAGGCCCACTCCACCAGAGCTTTGGCTACTTCTATAGCCTTCCAAGACTGGCTGCCTATTGACACCATTTGTGCAGCTGCTACTTGGGCTACTCCTCACACTTTCATTTCTCATTATAAGTTGGATTTAGCTTCTAGACATAGAGCTAATTTTGGTTCCACTGTTCTCAAGAGTCTGTTCCGATAGGCCATCCGGGACAAGGTGCTAGGGACGCGGTCCCATCCAGCAAGAATGAAGGCGAGATTGACAACTTAACATATAGAAGTTATGTTCTTACCATAACGTTCCATGTTAGTTGTCTTCTTCTCGCCTTCTTTCTTGCGTCCCACCCTCCTTCCCCCTAGTCTGGACAGACCTAGAGGAGTTTGATTGTGACCTCTCTTTCTACCACCTCTATTGTAGATAGGTATATGCTATACTGTGCATATATTCCTTCTTCAGGTTTTCAGGTCACCTTCTTCTCTTCCTTTTATAGAGGTGGGTTTTTCCTTTTTCCAGTGGTTCTGGAGTTATTTTTGGCTGGGCATAGCTTACAAACGAGATCTGAGGTAATACCGCCTAGCATTGTTGGATATAAGGGGAGCCTCGAGCCGGTGGAACCAACTCTCGAGCTTTTAGAGTGGCCGAGTCGGAGCCGAGGTCAGCTCCGAACCCATCCAGCAAGAAAGAAGGCGAGAAGAAGAAAACTAACATGGAACGTTATGGTAAGAACATAACTTCTATTTTTCACTCAATAGTACACAGAACGTATCCAACCCTTCCTCTACCGGTATACATGAAAATAAATCGACCACATCAATGTTCAAAAAACACACATCCCCTTCATATGTTTCAGATGTTAAACTATGCAGGAAATCTCAAGAGTCCTTCAGCAAATGAAGTAAGAGAGAATAAGAGTACCACCAACCCACCTTACCCCATTGTTTCTGGGGAAGAATGAAACACCTACACTATAGCCACTTTTCTGGATCATTCCCTTAAACATGTAATGAAAGATTAGGAACATTTGCTAAAGGACTCTTGGGATTTCCTGCATAGCTTAACATCTGAAATATATGAAGGGGAAGTGTGTTTTTTAACCATTGATGTGGTCGATTTATTTTCATGTATACCGGTAGAGGAAGGTTTGGATCATGCCTCTCAACCTGGAAAAATCAAAAATCTGGACAAGGCCCATGGAAAATAGGTACAAATCTGTACGCTGATTAATGTGAAATTTGCATACATAGGTTCATAGGTTCATAGGTTCATACTAGGCTATCTGCCCGAGGGCATTTACAAGCCTAGCCCATAGTTTTGTGGCTTACGCCACCCCTTTAGTATGGGGAACTATACCCATTAGTTTGCTGTGCCTCTGTCGAGCAGTGACACTGAGGTAATCCCTGGGGTATATCTGCGATCTCCCATCCATTGGTCAAGATTTCTCTTGAACAAGGCCAGCGAGGTGCTCTGCCTCACATATACCGGGATTTTATTCCACAGCATAGGGAGTCTTTGGGTGATGAATCTATCCCTCCAGCACGTCCTATTAATAGCCGTGTCGAGGTTTAAGTCTCCCGCCCTTGTGGCTCTGACGGATCTAGATTTTTTGAGGTGAAGCATATTCATCAAATCTGGGTTTGACATGGCCTTGTATATTAGGCAAATGTCACCTCTGAGCAAGCGGTGGCGACTGAATAGAGCTGGAGTTCTTTCAGTTGGGCAGCATAGGACAGATGTTTGAGACCCTTTATCCTTTTGGTGAGGAACTTTTGTGGCCTCTCCAGCTGCTGCAAGTGTCGGGTCAGATACATTCGAATGGGGCATTGTACTCAATCATTGGTCTGATGAGTGATGAGTATAGGAGACTATGACCTCCCTTGATCTAGATGAGAATCCCTTCATGATAAGGTGGGCAATGTAGAAGGTCTTCCTAACTACTTTAGCTACATGGGTGTCGAATGACAGACTACTATCAACCTGGGTCCCCAGGTCCCTGATAACTTCTTCTGTGCTCAGTGGATTGCCACCTATTTGGTAGCTAGGGGTAACCTTGTTTTTCCCGAAGGGTATGACTATGCATTTTTTGGCATTTAACTTTAGGCCATGGCTCTGGCACCAGTTATCCGTTTCTGTGAGACCCTTCTGAAGGATATCTGTGTCAGATGTGTTTTCTACTATGGCGCCCAGTTTGCAGTCATCTGCAAACTTTGTCAGCCATAAACCTCCTGTGTTTGCTTGTACTTCGGAAAAGTAGATGCCAAACAAGAGTGGGCCCAGGACTGAGCCCTGTGGTACACCACTTGTGACAGGCTTTGAGTCTGACATGGCGCCAGCAACTCTGACCCTGTGGGTTCTGTCACTCAGCCAGTTTGCAACCCATCTTGTGATGTATGGGTTAACATTTAAGCTGATGAGTTTTTCAATGATACCCGAGTGGGGTATTGTATCGAAGGCCTTCGCCAGATCGAGGTAGGCTGTATGGACTGCCTTTCCTCATCAATGGCTTTGGTGACTGTTTGAAAAAGTCAACCAAGTTTAGAAGGCATGATCTGCCTTTGACAAAGCCAAACTGGGATGGATCCAAAGTCTGCAAATTCCCTATGTCTTTATTTATGAGGTCCATTATGATCCTCTCCATGGCTTTGCAGATAAGGCTTGTCAAGCTAATGGGCGGTAATTTCCAGGGTCGGTGGAGGCACCGCCTTTGTGAAGTGGGACCACAGTTGCAGTGCGCCACTCCTGGATGCGTATCCAGAGGTAAGACTATGATTAAACAGCTGTCCTAGCTGTGGGTTTAATTCCTCATTGAGTTTGTGGAGCACACAGCCGGGGACACCATCAGGTCCCATGGATGCTGTGTTTTTTGCTTTGGAGAGAGCAGTTCTCACCTGGGCGTTGGAGATGTTTGGGGGGCTGCAATCGCTTGGTATAGATATCTCTCCTTTTGGGGGGGAGGGGGGGGAGAAGTTTGCACTGAACCTGTCAGCCAGGTTGGCAATGTCTGTAGGATCAGTAATCTTCACATCATTTTGAACTAGTTCTGAGCATATCTGGGAGTTTCCTCCCAGGTTTCTAACATAGCTAAAGAAGGCCTTATGATTGTCTTTTGAGTCTTTAGCTATTTTTCTCAAAATTTGCTTTGGATGATTTTATGAGAGCTCTTAGTTTTTTACTTATAGTGATCAAGGATGTCTTACCTTTTAAGGATTTTGCTCTATCTTGTAGTAGCTTCCTCCTTTTGTTGTAGAGTTTGTTTATGGCTGGGGTCCACCAGACTGGACGCTTGCCTTTGGTACAAAGAGTCTTTGTTTTGCTTGGGATACCAACTTTCAAACGCAAACTGAAAAACAGACAACCAAAATATGGCACCAGAGTCCCCCTCGCAACCATTCTGATGTCCCATTACCTGGTTGTTTTGCCCCATTTACCATAAACAATAATGTGTGCATACTGCTTTACTTCTACAATGATTATTTGGATTTTATTTTTACATTTTATAGCACAATGCAGAAACACTAATAGATATCTGGTAAACAAAGCAGTACTGTCTCACAAAGAAAATCTCTGCCCTTGAAACTCACATTCATTGAAACAGCATTGAAACCCACACCACATCCGAAGAAAATGCATCTGTCCAGTGGTGGATAAAGATTACCTTTGGGCTGTTTTCAAATCATAGGCCTCTTGCACACAAAACAAAAAACATGCATGCATTCTTTGATACACCTTCCTGACTTTATTAAATTATATTCCTATACAGCACACTTGTTAGACTTAAGTTAGAGAGCATTGTAAATTTATTGTTTGAACATTTTTCCAGTAGGCAATGAAACAAAATGCATGAACCAATAATGACAAAAACTGCCGGCAATGAAACAAAATGCATGAGTGGTTTCCAGCTCTGAAATTGTAATTTTATTAGCCTTTTTGGGCTGATTTCTATCCCTTTCAACTTTCTGGCTTAAAAACGCGTGTGTTTGCACATTTTTCGCATCGTGCAGCACTGCGAGGCTACAGTTAAACTATTCAGGTGCCAGAAAGTCTGCTCTTCAAATTTTCCCTTAGAACTAGCTGGTTTCCCAGTATTAGCACTAAAATCTGAACCCCTGTGACTAGCACTTGCTCTAAAACCTGCTGGAAAGCACTAGGAAGCCTGAAACTGATACAAACACTCAACTCTCCTTGTCAATAAGGAGAAATTAATCGTAGGCACTAAACAGCCTATAATTGCAAAGTACCTTGCAGAGGTAAGGGAAAACAGCTCCTAAACTTTACAAAAAAGCACCTAAGCAGGCATGACCAAGGGTCAGCTTCCGGTGATTTCTCCTGTCCACCTGGTGAATCTGGGCGTACTGGGGCAATGCGGCAACTGCCTCATGTACACAGACAATCCTCTCCTCCTATCACCCAACACTACAACCTGCGAGAGATGCACTTACATAGCCAAACTGGAAGCAAAGCTCTCTCTGGCCAGGATTGTGCTAGACAGCCAAGAGGAGAAGGTTAACACCTGCACTACACCTCTACCAACTCATAGCCCTTCAAAACCCACACCATCAACACCCACACATAGCAACACTAAACCCACATATGCGGAGGCCCTTAACATTAACCTGCCCAAGCAACAAGGACCTCCGAAGCTGACCTCTACCAACTCATAGCCCTTCAAATCCCACACCATCAACACCCACACATAGCAACACTAAACCCACATATGCGGAGGCCCTTAACATTAACCTGCCCAAGCAACAAGGACCTCCGAAGCTGAAACGCAAACAAACACCAGTCACAACCAAAGTAACACATAGCTCATAACACCAGTGTGCCACCCAACAACAGCCCCTAAGGCAAGACAATGTACCCAACACTTTAGTCATAGGTGACTCTATAGTCAGGCACACTGATGTCCCACTCACCAGGCTGAACAAGGAGAAAATTACAGTCAGCTGCCTGTCAGGTGCCAGGATCCGCCACATAATGCATGCACTCAAGTCACTCCACAACAAGTACAAATAAGACTCTGTCATTGTCCATGCTGGAATGAATGACTTGAGACGCACCTCCGTGGACTACATGAAAAGAGACATGGCAGAGCTCTTGGATCATGTGGCCCAGGCAGTTATGACCTTAGCCCTGAGTAGCATCCTGCCTTCGCCCAGAAAGATACACAGTATAAGGACAAAATGATTGACTTCAACAACTGGCAAAGTTTCTGGTGTCATTCAAAGGGGATCCAGTATTTGTCTTCCTGGGAAGACATGAATTACAAACCACGATGCTTTGCCAGAGATGGTCTGCACCTGTCACCCCTGGGATTCAGGTTACTGGCTAAAGCTCTTGCCACCCCTATCGTGCCTTTTTTAGGCAAGGTTCAAAGGATAAAACCACCACTGTTAACAGATACAAGCATGCAAAATCTGAAGATGTTCTTTGTGTTTCACTGTTGCAGTCATTACGTTTGGGTAATCTTGCTGGCAGGTTGCCCTCAGCTGGCCTGAATTCCAAAGTCTTGGGTCCTGCATCGGCTGCTGTCGCCCCTTCCCTGATGTCAGGTCGTCAGAGGTATAAAAGAAGCAGCCAACGCCATTTTCTTTAGTTTTTCATGCCGCGCAGTGCCCAAAGCAGAAGCAGCTCGCAAGTGCCAGTCGGCCGACTCCTGAAATTTTCATGTTTGAGTTTCAGAACCGAAGTCTTCAATAAAGCTAAGTACCCTGTTGGGGAAATTTTATTCTTGCTCCAGACCAATGTCAGAAAAAGTTAATAATTGTATTACTTGTGGAAAGCAAATACCTCATAAGGATTTTCATTCTTACTGTATTCCTTGCCTGGGCCCTGATCACAACGTTACTGGTTGTCAGTTTTGTGCTAGATTTAACCAATGCACTATTAAGTGTTGTTATAATTTTGCTTTTACGTATTTTGGTAGCCGGGTTAATTATCCTGAAATGTCATTGGATAGCCATCCGACTACTGGAGTTTACAAAAAATGCAAGGAAAAGGATCGAGAAAAACAGCCGGGGCCCAAAACCGACGATGAAGCTTCTCCTAAGCCAGTCGCCGGTTCACCGGTTCTCAGTGAGTCGCTTTCGCAGCCACTGACACCCGCTACTTTAGAGTCGCAGGCCGCTACAGACGCCCACGTGGAGTTTGCCATGCTGCTGGATACTCAAGGTATTGGAGCCTCGGACGCTAATCCCTCAGGTGGGTCTGGAGCCGCTGAGCAGGTACCGGCTTCTGAGGGTGTATTCAGACCTCAACATCTTTACATTAAAAAGACTTCAGCTTCAAAGACAAAGACTAAAGCATCTTCTAAAGCAAAGAAACAAACTCAGGAGCCATGTGTACAGGCCTCTATGCCTAAAAAACAGATGATCAAAATGGCCGAAGACCTGATTACCTTGATCAGGGGTTCCCATCCCCCTCCTGATAAGAGGCCTAGGCAAGACACTGACTATGATTCTTCAGATCAGGTTTCTATTTCTTCTGATTCCTCTTCTGATCAGGGATGTTCTTTACCCCCTATGAGGATTCTGATGCTGAAGAATCTATTCCTTCAGCATCTCCTCCTGAGGATTATTCCTTTGGGGAAACCTTACATACCATGACAGAGCATTTCCACTGGGAAAGCCAAGATTTTTCAGAATCAAAAAAGAGGCTCAGGGATTTCCTTTTACTCCCCTCAGCACAGGCCTCTAACCATTCCCCCTGTGTTAGACATTGTAGATGATGTGTTTTCGGAGTCTAGCTTGACCCCTGACTCCTTACCTTCTGCTCCTGTTAAGCCTGACAGATATTACAGGGTTCCTGACTCTCACAAATTTCTTTTTAAAAACCCTGCTGCTGACCCAGAAACTATTTCACAGGGTCCAAAGGGTGTTGAGGCATCAACAGCAAAAAACCCAACCCCCTCTGATAAAGATTCAATGGCTCTAGATAGATGGGGAAAAAAGGTTTACACATCCGCATATTTGGCTATAAGGGCCTTAAACTGTCAGTTTCATATGCTCAAGTATCAGCAACATGTCATAGGATTGCTTAAACAGAAAATGATGTTAAATTCTGAATGTGCTGTAAACAAGGAAATGCAGGATTTATTGCATGCAGCTGAACAAGTTGGAAAGCATACTTTGCAATGTGATTTTGATTCTTTGGAGGCCTCCTGCAGGGCCGCAATTACGGGTTCTGTAATTAGGAGACATGCTTGGTTAAAGGAACAAAATCTGCCTGATCATGTTAAAGTTAAATTACTAGATGCACCTTTACAGCATGATACTTTGTTTGGTGTTAAGGCAGAAGAGGTGTTAAAGAAAATGGAAGACAAAGCTAAATCTATGCAAACTGTTAAAGATTTTTTACATGTGCAACCACCTAGATTTAGTAGAGACTGGCCTACCAAAAATTGGTCCTTTCCTGTGTCAGACAGACCTCAAAGGGGCAGATCCAGAAGTCCTAGGGGTAGATCCCAGGCACAAGGGTCTTATAGGTCAAAACAGTGGGGTGCTTCTACCTCCAAAGCTGGAGAAGGTAAAGCACAGACATACAGAAAACCATCGCAATGACTTTCCCCTGCCCACACCAAGCACTTATCTTCTGGCAACACCCTTAGGGGGGAAAATTAGCACTTTTTGCTCAAAATTGGCACATTATAACCCAGGACAAGTGGGTTCTACATATAGTGTCACAAGGCTACAAATTCCATTTCCATACTCTGCCAAAGGCAAGCGGCTGGCGAGATCTGCCAAAAAAATCAATGGGCAGAGGCACAAAAACAAGTTTCATCCCTCATAGACATGGGGGCCATTCAGCAAGTACCAGAGCAAGAGCAGGGACAAGGATTTTACTCGACTGTTCTTGGTACCCAGAAAGGACAAGACCTGGAGGCCGATACTGGACCTATCCATTCTGAACACTTTCCTGGATATTCCAAAATTCAAAATGTTGACCTTGCAGCAGCTTCTGCCCATGCTGGGCAAGAATGCTTGGCTTGTGACTTTATCCCTAAAAGAAGCATACCTGCATGTTCCAGTCAGACAGTTGTCCAGAAGATACCTCAGATTCAAGGCTGGTTCAATGCATTACCAATTCTCTGCATTGTCCTTTGGCTTATCTACTGTGCCCAGGGTCTTCAGTAATTGCATTCTGCAGACAAAGAGGAATACAAATAAATCCTTACTTGGACGACTGTCTAATTCAAGCAGAGAACAAGGACATTCTTCTTCCACATCTGGCATTTGTGAAAAGACTTCTAACATACCTAGGGTACACAGTCAACGAAAATAAATCAAAACTAGTACCCTCTCAAGAGATAACATTCCTGGGTGCAAGCTTGAATACAACTGCCCAGGTGGCTTATCTCACGCCAGACAAACAAAGACAACTGACTACCTATTTCAAAATGTTGGCAACAAAGGCCCAGTTATCTGCAAGAAAAATTCTGCAGGCTTTGGGCTTCATGGCATCCTGCATCCTACTAATGCCATATGCAAGACTGCATATGAGGAAACTTCAATGGTACCTAAAAAGTGTTTGGACTCAACATTGCCACAGCCTGGAAACAATGATTACTCTCATTCCCTGCCTGCAACAGGAGTTTCGATGGTGGGCAAAAGCTTGTCACCAGAACAAGGGACAGCCATTCACATTACCTCTAGCCAAGCAGACTCTAATAACGGATGCATCAGATTATGCCTGGGGGGCCCACATGGCAGGAAGATGCATTCAGGGCACATGGTCCTCAAACCAAATGCATCTACATATCAGTCAAAAAGAGATGCTAGCTGTTCAAAATGCCCTGACAGCCTTTAAGGACTTACTTCATCTGGGACAACTACTGATAAAGACAGACAACACCAAGGTCATGTGGTATATAAACAAGCAGGGGGGCACACACTCTTACCCCCTTTGCAGACTAGCCATGACATTTTGGGACACAGCTTTGACTTACCAAGTACATCTGCAGGCACTATTCCTGCCAGGAAGGGAAAATACTCTGGCAGACGAACTAAGCAGAAACCTCATGGATCCCCACAAATGGAAGCTGGATCCACAAGTCTTCAGCATGATAACAAGGAAATGTGGATGCCCAGACAGAGATCTATTTGCCTCCCCTCACAACTACCAACTAAAAAGATTCTGCACAAGGACTTATCACAGAGAAGCATGGAAAGTGGACGCCCTATCTTTCAGCTGGGAAAACCTATCAGTATATGCCTTTCCTCCACTGCCTCTCCTCCCCAAGGTACTTCTAAAGGTCAGGCAGGAGAAGCCAAAGATGATACTGATTGCCCCAGACTGGCCACGCCAGCACTGGTACCCAATCCTAAAGAACTTGTCTCTATGCCCAGCTTGGACCTTACCTCAAATACCTCGTCTACTGTCTCAGCAAAACAATCAGATCCTGTACAGCCAACAATTAAACCTTGCAGCATGGCGGATAATGTAGTCATACAAAGAACACCTCTCAGTAAAGCTGTGATGGATGTCATTCTGGAAGCCAGAAGACCTAGTACTAGAATGTCATATGCTGGAAAATGGAAGAGATTCTGTGCTTGGAACCAAGCACAAGGGGCAGATACAGCTGTACCAAATATTCCTCAAATTTTGCAATACTTAACTGAAATGCTGGACAAAGGCCTATTTTTTTCATCAATTAAAATTCATGCCTCTGCCATTTCGGCTCATTGCAATACAGAGCCACCAATTTTTTCACATCCTTTATTAAAGCAATACTTCAGAGGAGCCAAAAATTTAAGGCCTCCAAGGAGATCACTAATACCTGCATGGGATCTCAACTATGTCTTTGAAAAGCTCACCCTGCCTCCTTTTGAGCCAGCTGCTACTGCTGATATAAAGTTTTTATCTTGGAAAACAGCTCTGCTCCTAGCAATTACTTCTGCAAGACAAGTTTCAGAGCTACAGGCACTCAGTGCTGTGGAACCTTTTATCATTTGTCTCCCTGAGGACAAACCCAACATTTTTGCCTAAAGTGGTGTCCAGTGTGGCCCTTAACCAAACTATTCATCTGCCAACCTTTTATCCAAATCCACAGAACAAGGGGGAGAGAATTCTGCATTCTTTGGATGTACACAGACAGATTAGATTCTACTTAGACAGAACCAAAGCTTTCAGGAAGACAGAGCAATTACTAGTGGCATATGCTGCAGGATCACAAGGCAAGGCTATCTCTAAGCAGACCATTTCTAAGTGGATAGGACACTGCATTCATTTCTGCTATTTACACCATGGCAAGCCAGTGCCTAAGGACATTAGGCCACATTCTACCAGAGCTGCAGCCACTTCAGCAGCCTTTCTCAGGGAAGTACCAATCAGAGACATTTTAGAGACAGCTACTTGGAGTTCAGTGCACACCTTTGCAAAGCATTATCATCTGCCACTCTACTCTAACTCCAGGGCAGGCTTTGCCACTGCAGTTCTGCAGGGCCTCATAGCCGCTCCTAATGCAGTTTAGCTCCAGCCTCACAACCATAGCTTTGGGACTCTACCTAAATGTAATGACTGCAACAGTGAAACACGAAGAACATAGTACAGTTGTGTACACTTACCATAAATGTAGATGTTTGAGTGTATTCACTGTTGCAGTCCAGGATACCCACCTGCCATCCCCCTTTCTTCTATGGATCTTATCTTTCCTTCTCTGACAACCTATGTAGTGTATTTGCTTATAGAGGAAGGTAAAATTTATATATATATATATATATATATATATATATATATATATATATATATACATATATATAGTTTGGCTACCCGTTTAGAGGGCACCTGACATCTGGAGCAAGAAAAACTGAAGAAAATTGCGTCAGCTGCTTCTTTTATACCCCTGATGACCTGACATCAGGAAAGGGGCAACAGCAGCCGACGCAGGACCCAAGACTTTGGAATTCAGGCCGGCTGAGGGCAACCTGCCAGCAGGATTACCCAAATGTAATGACTGCAACAGTGAATACACTAGAACATCTACATTTATGGTAAGTGTACACAATTGTACTGTAATGCTACTCAATGCTAGAAGTCTAAACCTCAAAATGCACTCTCTCGAGGCACTCCTAAAAATGGAGAACATCGCTATCTGTGCAGTAACTGAGACCTGGTTCAAGGCTCCAGAGAGCACCCCCTGCAATACCAGGCTACAACTCTTACCACACTCTTCGGCCACAAAACCATGACCGAAACACTAAAGGTGGAGGAGTGTCCATATTCACCAAAGATATTCACACCTCCAGGCTAGTTGCCCAACACAATGCATGTGAAATTCTCCAGGTGCATCTAACACTAGGTAAGACTGCAATCCAAGTTGTAGCTTGCTACAGATCCCCCACCATACCCCAAGATTCTCACTACATCTTTCTGAACATACTGGAAAATATTAAGATACAACCAAACACCCTTGTACTGGGTTATTTCAACTACCGTGCCATTAACTGAGAAAACTACCCGGGTACCAACTCCTTTTCCCAGCGGTTCTTGGAATTCATAAATTCCATTGCCCTAGATCAACTAATCCATTGTCCCACCAGGAGCTTCAATATCCTAGACATGGTCATTACCAACATGGGAGATAGATGCTCCACACCAGTGGTCAACTCCTCATTGGTCAGGTCTGACCATAAGCAAATCACCCTTGACATCCACATCCCACCCCCACCCCCCAGTAAGGAAACCTTCTTAGAAAACTTCTGCAAAACCAACTTCATGCTACTGAAGTTAGAAGTGACAAATTTCACGACACCCATGCAGACGGGATCTGAAAGTTCGACTGCAGAATCCTGCACTAAGGCACTGTACGAGCACATCCACTCGTGCATGAATCATGCCATCCCAAATAGAACCAAGATGCTCTTCTCCAAAAAAAGGAAGACAATCTGGTGGTCCCCTGCTATAAAAAAACTATACAACAGAAGGAAGAAACTGTTGCAGAAAAGAGGAAAATCCCAGGATGCAAAAAACTCCCTCACCAGCCTCAGTAAGAAGCTAAGATCCCTCATAAAATCCTCAAAAGCTAGTTACAAAAATAAAATTGCCAAAGATTCCAAAGACAACCACAAGGCATTCTATAGTTATGTCAAGAATCTAAATGGCAATGCTCAGATCTGCTCTGAGCTACAACAGAATGGCATTAAATATACTGATCCCAAGGATATTGCCAATATCCTGGCAGATCAATTTAGTGCCAACTTCACCCCCCTAAAGGGCCCATCTCAATACCAAAAGATTGCCAAATTCCGGTAATCACGGCCACACATGTAGAAACCGCACTCTCCAAAGCTAAGAATACAGCATCCATGGGACCAGATGACATCGCAGGCTGTGTACTACATGAACTACAAAATGAAGTGGCACCTCACCTAAGTGTCATGTTTAATCATAGCCTCACCTCAGGCTTCGTGCCCACTGAGTGGCGCACAGCTACAGTTATCCCACTTCACAAGAGGGGATCCGCCTTGGATCCTGGGAAGTACCGTCCCATCAGTCTGACAAGCCTGATCTGCAAGGGTATGGAACGCATTATCATGGAACTTATAAACAAAGACATTGGCAACCTTCAAACACTGGACCCCACCCAGTTTGGGTTTGTGAAGGGCTGATCTTGTCTCCTGAATCTGATTGACTTCTTCGAATCAGTCTCCAGAGGTGTGGACGAGGGTAAGGCAGTCAACACAGCCTATCTGGACCTCGCCAAGGCCTTCAACACCATCCCCCACTCTGGGATCATAGGTAAACTTACTAAGCTGGGCATAAACCCCTATGTCACTCGATGGGTTGCCAACTGACTTACTGACAGAACCCAGACTGTAAAAGTAGCCTACTCCAGATCCAGCTCCAGACAAGTGACAAGTGGAGTACCTCAAGGTTCAGTCATGGGACTGCTCTTGTTTGGCATCTACTTCTCTGAAGTACAGGCCAACAATAAGGGACTCTGGCTAACAAAGTTCGCAGATGACTGCAAACTGGGAGCTATTATTGAATCCCCAAAAGATGTGGATATTCTACAAAAGGGCCTTACAGAAACAGATGCCTGGTGCCAGAGCCATGGGCTCAAGCTTAATGCCAAAAAATGTATAGTTATCCCCTTTGAAAAAAAAACATGAACCCATGAATTACCACATAGGTGGCAGGACACTAAACATCGAAAGTGTGATGAGAGACTTAGGGACACAGGTGGACAGTGGTCTCACTTTCGATAACCACATCGCCACAACAGTCAGGAAATCCTTCTGTGTGGCACATCTCATCACTAAGGGCTTTTCATCCAGAAAAAAGGAGGTCATTGTCCCACTGTACTCATCCCTCATTAGACCCATTATAGAGTATAATGCCCCATTTGGTATGTACCTCACAAGACATCGACAACAGCTGGAAAGGCCACAGAAATACCTCACTAAAAGAATCACAGGCCTAAAGCAGATGCCATATGCTGGCCATCTAAAAATACTCCAGCTATAATCTGTGGCAAATCGTCTACTCAGAGGCGATCTCTGCTTAACATACAAGGCCATGTCAAACCTTGAGCTGTTGGACATGCTCCACTTAAAGAAATCCCAATCCCTCAGAGCCACACGCTCCAGGGATTTAAACCTTGCCATCACAATGAACAAAACATGCTGGAGGGATAGGTTCCTGACCCAGAGACTCCCCATACTCTGGAATAGACTGCCCGTACATGTCAAGCAGAGCACCTCATTGGCCCTCTTCAAAAGGAACCTTGGTGATTGGATGGGAGATGGGTAATTCACCCCGGGGGTCATGTCAGTCGCCCCGCTAGACAGGGGTCCAGAGAAGTAAATATTGTGGGAAGAAATATCCAGGGAATTGTTATGGCTAGGCTAGCATAGGCCCTAGGGTCGGTAGCCTAGTACTAACCTATGAACCAGTAATGACAAAACTGTCCAGAACATTTTCATCAAAAAAGTCTACTTACACACACACACACACACACACACACACACACACACACACACACACACACAGACACACATGCACACAAAAGTACACAAGATAAAAAAGGAACAATGCTAAATAAATTTCTTTCTTTCCATGTACTCTCATCAGCTTGACAGGAAGCACATTAACCTATATAATTTAGTTTTCATTTTATGTACCTGTACTCTAGTCTGCATACTTTATAAGTTCCAGTTATTACACACTTCAGTTTCCTTACAAAGAACATCATTCACTGTAAATACTTTCTTTCCTGTGCAAAACATCCCTGATTTTCTCTCATAATGCGCACTATTTTTGCACAGAGGTTTCATTCACATGGATTAAATACTGAAAAGTAATTTCTTTTTTAACTGCTACGAACAAGCCAAACATGTGCATACATCTTATACCTCAGTAACTGTTTCTAACTCTATTTCATACAGAATAAACTCCAAAACCTGCTTCTCTATCACTTCCCTAAATTACTGGAGCAGTATCTGGAAAACCTAATAAATACTCAAGCAGCAGTCGTTTCATAGGCTCATAGGTAGGTACTAGGCTTTTGGCCCTGGGGCCTATATAAGCCTAGCCAAAAGGTTCCCCTGGCTTTCGCCACCCAAGAAAATTATTTTCCTGTGCCCCTGTCAAGCAGTGCCACAGAAGTGATCCCTGTGGTGAATTTTCCATTTCCCATCCAGTTGTCAAGATTTTTCTTAAAGAGGGTCACTGTTTTTTCTTGGTCTCTCTAATTTGCTTTATCAACTCATTAATACCATCTCCAAAAAGCTGATCACCCTTAAAAGGAAGATTCAGCATGTGTTTTTTCAACCCTGCAGTTGTTTCTAAGTTGCATAACTATAATGCCCTCCTGGCTGTGGTCTGAGCAACTGAATCAAATGCTGCTGCCTTCACAATATTGTGTGTAGCATCAGGTAGAAACTTGGCACTAGACTGAAGCAAAGGCAAACTTTTATGCTGTTTTAAATCTTCAGGCAAAGCTTGAGGAAACTCATCTAACCAAGACATGAGTGCGTGAGCAGCATAAGATCATGCAGCAGAAGCAGCTGTAATGATTTGCCCAAATACATTAAAAGCTGTCTGAGAAGCATAATCAATTCTACATTCCACACCATCTTTAGGAGCAATCTTTCCCTGTTGAGTTACTACACTGCTCTTTACAAAGTTACCAACCACCAAATCAACAGTAGGAGAAGCACCCCATGTCTTTGTCCAATCTCTAGGGGAAGGGTACAGTTTCCTGCGATGACCAGGCATAGACCACTTCTTACCCGCATTTCTCCATTCATTCTTAATGACTCAAACTCTTCAACTGGGTGAAAACCAACCCAATTTGGTATTTTTTCTGAAGCATTAGCATCATCTGATTTTACCTGAGGTTTGACAGCAGTCAAGTTTAATACTTCACAAACACAGTCAATAAACGGAGCAGCCTCGCTCGTATTAAACAAAAATCTATCACTAGGCGTTATTTCCAAACCAACTTCTGTGCCAATTTTGGTGTCTTTACCTTTTTTGCACCCCTTCCTACCCAACATCTTTTGTTTACTTGAACTTTCCTCATCCATTTCCTGGGCCTCTGTCTGTGCTGCCCCTACTTCTACTTCCATAGCAAACTCCTCTCCTAACTGTTCTTCAGCAGTGTCCCCCTCAGCTGGGATTGTATCCACTGATTGTGCATCTTAATCCCCTAATAATAATAAAACAAAACACAAAAATCAATTCATAAAACCTGCAATCAAACCTGATACAGGAGTGAACAGCAAAATAATCTGGAACAATAACTAAACAACCAATATGCTAACTACGGTACTGAGATCAAATCAGCAAGTACGTGCTCTATGTGCCTGTAAGTAAAGCGTTCATTAAATACAACAACCCAATAATAGGGCTTTAAGTGGTAAACAAACAAAACATTAAAAACTGTGTGTCCGATTTAGTGAGATCTATTCTATACATTAGTAGAGTACATTACCCAACAAAACTAGATAATCGTAATTAAGAGTTGTTCACACAATGGATCTAAACAGTTCTTCCATAGAGAAAAGCAAATTTACAAAGCATCTGACTAGGAAACCATCCAGAATTTACACAGAACTTTCAAAAATCCTAGAAACCACGTGTTACAATCTTAAGAGTCTTCAGATTTTAAGGAACCATAATGATATCAATGACCGACTGTAGACAAAACACAATCACAGACTCAGCTATTCCAACATGGAATGGGACTCCTGGTTCACATGGTCCTCTGAAATACACAACTTACGACTGCATTCACTCACACACTTTCTTCCGATCTCTCTCACATACCCACTTTCTCATTCATACATGCATTCACTCACACACACTCTTCCGATCACTCTCACATACCCACTTTCTCATTCATACATGCATTCACTCACACACACTCTTCCGATCACGCTCACATACCCACTTTCTCATTCTCACATGCATTCACTCACACACTGTCTTCCGATCTGTTTCACATACACTTGCTACTACCAAATTGTTTCCACACAGCTACTACCTCAGAGATTGCTCAAACCATCAGTGCAAATTAAATAGCTACAGCTACCTACTTTAACATTTGTGTTCATTCCCTCATGGCTTGCTACCTCTGCAGCAGCTATCCAGAACGTCAGTGTACTGCACTCCCTAGAATTCTTAATGTGAATGGCTTAGCTGGAGCAGCCATTCTCCATTTGCAGAACCGCTATTTTCCGTTTGCAGAAACCAGAAACACAATTATTCCGGCTTGGCTAAAACAGCTGGAAATGCATGCACGTGAGCCCTTGAGCTCAATTCTGACAGGATGGTAGCCCGTTTTACGGAGCTGATGTCATCAGACACGTGATGACGTCAGCTCAAAACGCAGAGGGGAAAAAAATTTAAATAAAAAGCCGGGAAATTCGGAAATTAAGGGGTGCCACTTGGCAATCGTGGCACCCTATTATTTGGACCCCAAAACTCGGTAAAAACGAGTAATTTGGTACTGTTGGGAGGTATGGTTTGGATGTGTTCTATGCACTATTGAGTGAAAAGGGCCCTTCACTCAGGGTGGATGTAGCTGCACTGATGGAACGTATGAGGATAGTATTGGAGAACAATTATATTTACTTTGAGGGGTAAACCTTCAAACAAATTAAAGGCATAACTATGGGGGCAGCATGTGCCTCCATATGCATAAATTTGGTCCTTCTAAAGTGGGAAATTACATATTTGTTTAGTTCTGTTTATTAGAAACATATTAAGTTATATCGTCATTTTTTTGGACAACATTTTTGTAATTTGTAAGGAAACTCTAACTTCTTTTGTTGACTACTTAAACTCCAACACCAATTTTCTAAAGTTTACGTATAAATTTGACTCAACCAGGATTGATTTAGATGTGAGGTTGGATAAACATGAAGGATGGTTGAAATCCAGAATAAACCGAAAAGACACATTTAGTAACTCATACCTCCCGTACACTAGTGCACACTCCTGGAAACAGAAAAGGAGTACAGTAAAAGGTCAGATGGTTAGGGTCGCCAGAATGACCTCAGAGAAGAATGATTTCTTATGTGAATTAGAATTGATATCTGGGTTCTTTAGTGTCAGGGGCTATCCGAACAACTTAATAGAAAGAGTGGCCATGGAAGTTTTAAAGGGATGGGGTGTCAAATATACTCTCTCGTTAGGAGACACTCAATATAACCCCGAGGGCCACCAGGATACTGAACAACATTTTGGAAGGGCACTAGTGATCCAATATAGTAACACCTCAAAAGAAATTAAGAGTTTAATTGAAAAAAAATGGAAAATGTTAAAATTGAATTAGGACTTTGCACATAATCTGGGTGAGACTCCTCACTATGTCTTTAAAACAGGGACCAATCTAAAAAAACTCTTTGAGAAAAACAAAAATGATGTTAGGAATCAGGGAGGTTTTGGGACTAAAAGATGTGGAAAATGTGGATATTGCAAATACATCATAGATAAGGAACAAGTAGTGTTGAACAACAGTATGAATAGTGTCATAAAATTCAGAAAGGGCAATGACTAGGGGTATAGTCTATTTAACCCTATGTAAAGATTGCCCTAGGTTCTACTCTGAAAAATTTGAGAGGACACTGAGTAAGAGCATATATGAACACACCTATAATATTAGGAAGAAAAATCTGAACAACACACTTTATAGACACCTTCTTGTGGAAACTGGTCACACTGGGTTTCTGTTTGGAATTCTAGAACAAGTTTTAATGGACCCTGGGGGTGGGGGGTGGGAATTGGTTAAGTTGTAGGGAAACATACTGGCAGATAAAATTGAATGCAACCAACCCCTTGGGTTTAAATGATCACATATCCATCAAACCATACTTGGTTAAAAAAGCAAAGAAATTGTAATTTTGTATTAACAAATTATTGCAGTAGGGTAGATGTACGATTACTATCTTTACTTTTATTTCACTTTGACTGGTGTTATGGTTTGCAAGTACTGTATTTTACCTTAAATTGAGATGTTACACTTTAAATCATGTGATTTATAAAATATGTACTACATATAATGAAATGTATTAAATTGCTGCTGTTGATGTTTTAAATAAGCGGAGGATATGTACCTTTAATAATATTTGGCACCTTTTAGGGGGCCAAGGGTATTTAAACATATGAATTTTAGCTAGTTTCATTCACTTGAAAAAGCCTTGCATTTTGGCAGGGTGAAAGTGCTTGTGTATTAGGTTTTATTATAATAAATTAATTTATAGCTGTTCTCAGTGTGCCTAGATGTTTTTTTTCACTTGTGGTTACTGGCATTTTACAGTCTCCATCCTATTTTGGTTTAAATATTGTAAGTTGTGTGCAAAATATTACAACCTTAATAGTGACTGTGTTTACTGTGACTTACAAACTTCTAAGTAATGTTGTCATTTTCATTCATTCCTCACTTCTGGGTTCAGATCCAGTACTCAGATCTGACTCAGCCGCTTCTTCCAGATCGTAGGATTCTTTAACTCTCGAGCTCCTCCCATTAGCTGTAATGCTCTACCTATCTAACGTATCCCAGATCTCGTTTGCCGCCATTGCGAACAAACTTGGATTACAAGCTGTTGAGTGTTAAAAGTCATAGTCATTGTTTTTCATCTTAAATGCGTTTCTTTGCATTTATATTTCTCTCTCTTCATTATCTGTACCTCCCTTCTGCCCTTTTTGCAGTTACGTTCTTCCTTTCCTTTATAAAATTACCATTGTTGGTAATCTTTTTCTTCCCCTTCTTGTACTGGCTTTAGTACCTTACAATACCATCGTTGGTAGTTTTTTCCTTCCTTTTATTTACATTAAAAAAAAATTCCTGTTTGTATTTTCTACATATACTTAGACTTTTTTTTATTGTATTGTTCATAGGTTCATAGGTTCATAGGTTCATACTAGGCTATCGGCCCGAGGGCATTTACAAGCCTAGCCCATAGTTTTGTGGCTTACGCCACCCCTTTAGTATGGGGAACTATACCCATTATTTTGCTGTGCCTCTGTTGAGCAGTGACACTGAGGTAATCCCTGGGGTATATCTGCGATCTCCCATCCATTGGTCAAGATGTCTCTTGAACAAGGCCAGCGAGGTGCTCTGCCTCACATATACCGGGATTTTATTCCACAGCATAGGGAGTCTTTGGGTGATGAATCTATCCCTCCAGCACGTCCTATTAATAGCCGTGTCGAGGTTTAAGTCTCCCGCCCTTGTGGCTCTGACGGATCTAGATTTTTGAGGTGAAGCATATTCATCAAATCTGGGTTTGACATGGCCTTGTATGTTAGGCAAAGGTCACCTCTGAGCAAGCGGTAAGCGACTGAATAGAGCTGGAGTTCTTTCAGTCGGGCAGCATAGGACAGATGTTTGAGACCCTTTATCCTTTTGGTGAGGAACTTTTGTGGCCTCTCCAGCTGCTGCAAGTGTCGGGTCAGATACATTCCGAATGGGGCATTGTACTCAATCATTGGTCTGATGAGTGATGAGTATAGGGAGACTATGACCTCCCTTGATCTAGATGAGAATCCCTTCATGATAAGGTGGGCAATGTAGAAGGTCTTCCTAACTACTTTAGCTACATGGGTGTCGAATGACAGACTACTATCAACCTGGGTCCCCAGGTCCCTGATAACTTCTTCTGTACTCAGTGGATTGCTACCTGTTTGGTAGCTAGGGGTAACCTTGTTTTTCCCGAAGGGTATGACTATGCATTTTTTGGCATTTAACTTTAGGCCATGGCTCTGGCACCAGTTATCCGTTTCTGTGAGACCCTTCTGAAGGATATCTGTGTCAGATGTGTTTTCTACTATGGCCAGTTTGCAGTCATCTGCAAACTTTGTCAGCCATAACCCTCCTGTGTTTGCTTGTACTTGGAAAAGTAGATGCCAAACAAGAGTGGGCCCAGGACTGAGCCCTGTGGTACACCACTTGTGACAGGCTTTGAGTCTGACATGGCGCCAGCAACTCTGACCCTGTGGGTTCTGTCACTCAGCCAGTTTGCAACCCATCTTGTGATGTATGGGTTAACATTTAAGCTGATGAGTTTTTCAATGATACCCGAGTGGGGTATTGTATCAAAGGCCTTCGCCAGATCGAGGTAGGCTGTATGGACTGCCTTTCCTCATCAATGGCTTTGGTGACTGTTTCAAAAAGTCAACCAAGTTTAGAAGGCATGATCTGCCTTTGACAAAGCCAAACTGGGATGGATCCAAAGTCTGCAAATTCCTATGTCTTTATTTATGAGGTCCATTATGATCCTCTCCATGGCTTTGCAGATAAGGCTTGTCAAGCTAATGGGCCGGTAATTTCCAGGGTCGGTGGAGGCACCGCCTTTGTGAAGTGGGACCACAGTTGCAGTGCGCCACTCCTGGGTACGTATCCAGAGGTAAGACTATGATTAAACAGCTGTCCTAGCTGTGGGTTTAATTCCTCGTTGAGTTCGTGGAGCACACAGCCGGGGACACCATCAGGTCCCATGGATGCTGTGTTTTTTGCTTTGGAGAGAGCAGTTCTCACTTGGGTGTTGGAGATGTTTGGGGGGCTGCAATCGCTTGGTATAGATATCTCTCCTTTTGGGGAGGGGAGAAGTTTGCACTGAACCTGTCAGCCAGTATGTTGGCAATGTCTGTAGGATCAGTAATCTTCACATCATTTTGAACTAGTTCTGAGCATATATGGGAGTTTCCTCCCAGGTTTCTAACATAGCTAAAGAAGGCCTTATGATTGTCTTTTGAGTCTTTAGCTATTTTTCTCTCAAAATTTGCTTTGGATGATTTTATGAGAGTTCTTAGTTTTTTACTTATAGTGATCAAGGGTGTCTTACCTTTTAAGGATTTTGCTCTATCTTGTAGTAGCTTCCTCCTTTTGTTGTAGAGTTTGTTTATGGCTGGGGTCCACCAGAGTGGACGCTTGCCTTTGGTACAAAGAGTCTTTGTTTTGCTTGGGATTGCCTTATCCATGCAGTCCTGCAGGTGCTGGTAGAAGGCATTTGTAAGTGATTCAGCGGCTTGAGTACTGTTTTCCGTCGGCTCGGGGCCTTAAAGGAGACCACACTAGTCTTTAGAAGTGTGAAGTCGGCTTTCGAGAAGTTCTTTAATGTGGTCTATTTTATTTCAGGTGGGGGTGGGATGAGGACCTCCAGCGAGATTAGTTTGTGATCTGATCTCACCAGTGAGGGGTATACTTCGGTGTTGAACATTGTGCTCCCATGTTCGTGATGATGAGATCAAGTATGTTTTCTCCTCTTGTGGGGATGGTGACTAGTTGTTCCATGGCATTTGAGTTTATGAATTCCAGGAACTTTTGGGCTAGGGTGTTTGGGCTTGAGTAGTGTTCCCAGTCTATATTAGGGTAATTGAAGTCACCTAGTATGATGGTGTTTGGTGATACATTTATCCCTCTAGTGTTTTCAAGAAGGCCATGTGAGGTTCCAGAGTTTGTGAGGGTGGCCTGTAACATGCTACAATTTGCAGAGCAGTCTTGCCTATGGTTAATTGCACCTGGATGGTCTCCGATGCATCGTGCGTTGCCACCAGTCTTGAGGTGTGGGTGTCTTTGATGAATATGGATACCCCCTCCTTTCTTGGTATTGTCCGGATTTTGGGGCGGAACGCATGATAAGAGGTAAAACCTGATAGTGCTGGGGTGCTCTCAGGAGCCTTGAACCAGGTTTCTGTCACTGCACAGACATCGATGTTCTCCATACTGAGAAGGGCCTCGAGTGCGTGCATTTTGAGATTTAGACTTCTGGCATTGAGCAGCATTACCCTTAGTTTTTTCCTTTTTGTGTTCTAGGGTGGTAGGTTTAGAATTTGAGCCTTGCCTAAAAAGGCACTATGGGGTGGCAAGAGCCTTTGCCAATATCCGGAATCCCAGGGTGACAGGTGCAAGCCGTCCCTTGAGCAGCGTGGCTTGTCCAGCATGTCATCCCAGGCAGACAGACATTGGATCCCCTTTGAATGACACCAGAGTTTAAGCCAATTGTTAAAGCTGATCATCTTATCTCTGTATTGTGGCATCATTCTTGGTGAAGGTAGGATACTGCTCAAGGTCAGGGTCATACCTGCCTGGGCTACATAATCAGAGAGCTCCTCAATGTCTCTTTTCATGTAGTCCAAGGAGGTACGTCTCAGGTCGTTTACACCAGCGTGGACAATGACTGAGTCATATTTGTACCTGCTGTTGAGAGACCTGAGTGCTTGCGTTATGTGGCGGATTCTAGCGCCCGACAGGCAGCTTACTGTGACCTTCTCCTTACTCAGTCTGGTGAGCGGGGCGTCAGTGTGTCTGACTATGGAGTCACCAATGACTAGAGTGTCTGGCATTGTGTTTGGCCTTAAGGGCTGTGACTGTTTGACACTCTGACTGTGAGGTCTATGTGTTGCAGGTGTTGTGTTCTGAGGTGGTGGCTGTTTGGGTGTCTGCTTTGGTGGCCTCTGCTGTTTTGGTAGATTTTTGATCAGAGCCGAGTATGTCTTTGTGTGTTTATGTGTATGATTTGAGGTTGTGATGGTACTATGTGAGACTGGGTCTATAGTGTGTGTGGTAACCTTCTCCTCCTGACTGGTCTTGCCAGTCCTATGTTGAGAGAGCTCAGCCTCCAGTTTGGCAGTATAGTTGCATCTCTCGCATGTATTTGTGTTTTGTGGGAGGAGGAGAGGGTTGTCTGTGTACATGAGGCAATTGTAACATTGCCTCAATATTCCCAGGTTCACCAGCTGAGCAGGAGAGGACACTAGCAACTGATCCCTCGACATGCTAGAAGGACTAGACAAAAAACTTTAAAAGAGATTCCGGGGACGTGGTGACCGAGAAATGGGGGTTTGCCTTTTGGGGTGCTATCTATAAGAGTGCCGTATCAAGGTAATAAGTACTGTAGGAGCAAGTGCTAGGTTTAACAGATAGAGAAAAGTCTACTTGGAGTCAAGTAGAGATGATCTTTTAGGTATTAGAGAAAGTGCTAGTAACAGGGATGCTTAAAGGTAAGATTGAAAAGAATGCACTCTGCAGTGTGCACTAGAGAAGTTAGATATGAAAGTAGGTAACTTGAGTTTTACCTGTTTAAAAAGTTAAGGTTTAGTGGAGAGTTACTAGTTTTAAAACAGCAAGATGGACTGAAAGGGGTGGTTACTTTTGTATTTTGGTACTATGAAATACTGTAGGATGGCCAATAAATTTAAATAATTGAAGGGGTGGGATTTCAAAAGTGATGGTTTTGTGATTACTCACATAAGCCAGTGAAAGTAGAGAGAAATGAGATATATGGTCAGATTAACATAAGAGGCGGGCAACTAGAAAGACAGTGGTATTTAACAAGACAACTTAAATGGGTGGGAGGTAGGGGAAAAATTCTGCCTGACTCAGAACAGAGAGAGCTGTGGTCTCTTTTGAAGTTTTAATATGCTGTTAAACAGAATGCAAGCAAAACACAAGGTAAAGAAAACAAACTACAGTATTCAAAATATAGAAAGGCAATACAGAAATACAAAAAATAACAGCAAACTAACCTTTCCTTCTTCTTTGTATAAAAATGTTAGATAAGTCTTCTGGCTTTAAAAAAATCTGTTTCCTGTGGGCACAAGATTCCAAACTTGGATAGTCACAGGGAATGTGTATACTGCTTAGGTCCAAAACACTTGGATGTTGAATGTGACATTTGTGCAGGCTTTATTTAATTCCTGAGCTTTAATTGACAGGAAAAACAAACTTATTTTGAGGGGCCTTCTATCTTCCAAATCCTCTCCTTCGGTCACTGGGGCTTAAACTCCCTAAAAAAAGAGACAGAAAGGGCAACCCTATTTTCAAAGAGAAGGAGTCACATAAAAGGTCTCCTGATAATCTTTTCACATTGAGCTCGACTTCAGCTCTTTTGATGGAGCAACCAGCAAAACTGACTACTTCAATTCTGAAGCCTTGAATTGAAAGATCCCCTCAGATCCATAGCCCCAGTTTGACTTCAGAGCCTCTCTTTTCCAGGCCAGCTTCTCCATTCGTTGAGCAATCACCCAGAAGACATGCTAGGCCCTCTTCAGTGGCTTTGTCTCACTGATCCTACAGGAGCACATCTGAAGCAGATGTGGATAGGATGATGAGGAAGTACCTCAGAATGCAGATTCAAATGGAAGTCCTTTTGACTCTAACCCTGTCTGGTCTTGAGAGCCTCCATAGAGCCACACCACCTTTGATTTCTCCTTCTCCAATCCGTCTTTCTGTTTTGGAGCCATCAGATATGAATCCTTGGGGGGTGTCTTCCTCTGATCGAATATCATTGCTTCTTCGACTCCATTTGTTTCTCTGAGTTGACTGGCACTGAGCATCGTGGAGCTGGAAGACTCTTGGAGCTGAAGTGTCAGTGCCACCTCTGGGGCTTTAGAGTTGACTCTGAAGCTTTCAAAGCCATCTCTTCCCCTCTAAACCTTGGTGTTAGCTTGGTTATGACTCCCTTCTTGGGTGGGGCTGCAACAGAGGGGAAGGGACTGATGATCTCAGAGGTTCCCGATGTCACAGCCATGTGTTTCTGCTTCTCAGTGCTCTGCTTTCAAGGTAGTGGAGAGACTGTTTTGTATACCTTGAGAACATACAGCCTTGTCCTCTTCAGATCAGACATCTTTGTCTTATTTTGTTTTGCTTCTGGAGCCTGGATCATCCCTTCCACTGGGACAGCCAGTCTGAACTAGTCTCAAGTCCACCTGTCAGGGTATTATCTTTTGCAGTACTCCCCAGGAGCATCCCACCGAGGATGTCCCTCGGAAGAGAACATTCAAGAGGAGGCACTTAAACTCCCCATAGGAGTCTTTCATTGAGGACACTGATATTGACGAGGGAGAGGAGTCCTCAGTTTACCAGCTGATGTCTGCTTTGCAGACAACTTGGAACTTCTTACACAGAGAGGAGGTTGGTGTTCTGATAACCTTTCCAAGAGGAATCAGTATTTCTGGAGGCTTTTGGGGCTGGTCCATACCTCCTGGGTTACTCCCCCCTGCAGATGAGCTTATGGACCTGGTCTCTTGGTGGGCCTGGAAGGAACTGGACACAATCGAGTCAATTCCTAACAGACCAGATAGAATTCTTGCACCCCTGGAAGACCATTGTTGCGGCAGCCACAAGAAAAGAACTAGCAGAACAGAGTTCCTCTGTCCAACCCCCTAACAGGTAGTTTAGGATGCTGGACAGGTTTGGGAAGCATGTCTATGCTTCTGTGACCTTCGCTCTATGTTTACTGAATTATTTGGCACATTTTACCAGACTCCAGAGAGATTCGATCAAGGAGCTTACCAAATCTCTTTCCAAGTCCATGTCTTCCAAGGAAGGGAATAGAATTTCCTTGCAGCTGGCTACCCTTCAATCAGTATCTAATTTTTCCATGAAGTTAATCTCACACACTGCTGAAGGTGCCTCATGTGTGGCAGATTCAGACATTTCCAGTAGAAAACATGCTTGGATGCATTTGTGTGAGTTTGCTGAACCATTTAAGTCTTCTTTCATTAATGCACCTTTTGACGGAACCTCACTTTTTGGCCCCAAGGTAAAAGACACACTCTCCAAGTGCGAACAAGAGGCGAAGACCCTGTCTGCTGTGGGTGTGCATTTTTCTACTCCTCAAAGGTCTTTCTGTTGAAACCAGCAAGATGGTAAAAAGATGTGGTTTAAGAAATCCCAGGGTCCTTTCCAGGAGTTACTTGTAGATAGTTCCCCCAGAGGCAGAGGGGGGAACTCAAATGGAAGACACTATTCTTGCGGTAGAGGTGGTCCATGCAACCAGGGATCTAGATATTCTTTCTCAGATTGATCCTACCAGCACTCTTGAATGCCAGCCAGACTGTCCATCTCTGGAGGCAGGCAGGGGTTGTCTATCCCTGCACCAGAGAGCCTGGCTAAATATCCCAATAGATTCATGGGTGTGGAGGATAATATCCAGAGGTTATATTGTAGCATTTCCCAGCTCCCTTCAGTAATTCCAAAGAAAATCATAAGATCATAGGAGGTTACTAGGCTAATGGCCCTGGGGCCCTTACAAGCCTAGCCAAGAGTTTATCCCCAAAAAGAAACCTCAGTCAGCACCTGTTGCCCCTGTCAGTGAGAGACACAGGTGGAACCCCTGAGACATATTTGTGGTTTCCCATCCAGTCATCACAGTTGTGCTTGAAAAGGGTCAGCAAGGTACTCTGTTTGATGTGTATGGGAAGTCTATTCCAGAGATGGGGCAACCTCTGGGAGACAAACCTGTCTCTCCAGCAGGTTTTGTTGATGTCACATATTAGATTCATGCCTTTTGAGCAGGTAATGCGTGAGAAGTTAGACTTATGGATATGGAGCATCTCTAGTAGGGCAGGGTCCGAGATTGCCTTATAGGCGAGACACAGATCACCTCTGAGCAATCTGTACAGTACTGAGTAGAGTGATAGTGATTTGAGCCTGTATGCATAGGACAGGTGTTGGAGGCCATAGATTTTTTTTGAGAGATATTTCTGTGGCCTTTCCAGTTGGTGCATATGTTTGAAGAGGTACACACCAAACAGGGAATTATACTCAGTTAATGGTCTAATGAGGGAGGAGTAGTATAGAGAGGCAATAACCTCTTTTTTTCTGGATGCACTCCTTTTACTTATACGGTGAACCACATTAAAGGCTTTTCTGACCCCTGCCGCTACATGATAGTCGAATGTGAGATTATCAACCTGAGTACCCGGGTTTCTCACCACAGATTGTGTGTTTAGGGGGTTGCCATTGATGTGGTAATCGGTAGGGGCCATGTTTTTGCTGAATGGTATGATACATTTTTTGCATTTAGCTTGAAGCCATGACTTTGGCACCAATCATTAATTGTTGTGAGACCCTCTTGCAGTATGTTAACATCATCTGTGGAGTCAGTGACAGCCCCCACCTTACAGTCATCCATAAACTTGATCAGCCACAGGGCTTTTTTCTTTTTCTGGACCTCTGAGAAGTAGATGTCAAACAGTAGGGGTCCCAGGACAGATCCCTTGGGAACTTCACTAGTGACAGGTCTGCTATCAGAGGTAGAGGTGTTTATTGTGACCTTGAGGGTCCTGTCAGTGAGATATTTGTTCACCCACCTGATGAGATAGGGATTTACACCAAGTTGTGTTAGCTTTTCGATGATGCCCGAGTGGGGATTGTGTCAAAGGCCTTGGCCAAGTCAAGGTAAGCTGTATGAACCAACTTTCCCTCATCCAGGGCCTTGGTGACAGTCTCAAAGAAGTCAGGCAGGTTCAACAAGCAAGATCTGCCCTTGGCGAATCTGAACTGGGTGGGGTTCATAGGTTCATAGGTTGGTACTAGGCTATCAGCCCTAGGGCCTATACAAGCCTAGCCATAACAATTCCCTGGCTATTTCTTCCCACACTATTTACTTCCCTGGACCCCTGTCTAGTAGAGTGACTGACATGATTCCTGGGGTGAATTTCCTTTCTCCCATCCAATCGTCAAGGTTCCTTTTGAAGAGGGCCAAAGAGGCACTGTGCTTGACATGTATGGGCAATCTATTCCAGAGTCTGGGGAGTCTCTGGGTCAGGAACCTATCCCTCCAGCATGTTTTGTTTATTGTGATGACAAGGTTTAGATCCCTGGAGCGTGTGGCTCTGAGAAATTGGGATTTCTTTAAGTGTAGCATGTCCAACAGCTCTGGGTTTGACATGGCCTTGTATGTTAAGCAGAGATTGCCTCTGAGTAGACGATATGCGACAGAGTATAGCTGGATTTTTTTAAGGCGGTCAGCGTAGGGCATCTGCTTTAGGCCTGTGATTCTTTTAGTGAGGTGTTTCTGCGGCCTTTCCAGTTGTTGCAGATGTCTTGAGAGGTACATACCAAACAGGGCGTTGTATTCTATAATGGGTCTAATGAGGGATGAGAACAGTGGGACAATGACCTCCTTTTTTCTGGATGAAAAGCCCTTAGTGATGAGGTGTGCCACATAGAAGGATTTCCTGACTGTTGTGGCGATGTGGTTATCGAAGGTGAGACCACTGTCCACCTGTGTCCCTAAGTCTCTTATCACACTTTCGGTGTTTAGTGTACTGCCACCTATATGGTAATTCACGGATACATGTTTTTTTCCCAAAGGGGATAACTATGCATTTTTTGGCATTGAGCTTGACCCCATGGCTCTGGCACCAAGCATCTGTTTCTGTAAGGCCCTTTTGTAGAGTATCCACATCATTTGGGGATTCAGTAATGGCTCCCAGTTTGCAGTCATCTGCAAACTTTGGTAGCCAGAGTCCCTTAGTGTTGGCCTGTACTTCAGAGAAGTAGATGCCAAACAAGAGCGGTCCCAGGACTGAACCCTGAGGTACTCCACTTGTCACTTGTCTGGAGCTGGATTTGGAGTCGGCTACTTTTACAGTGTGGGTTCTATCAGTATGCCAGTTAGCAACCCATTGGTTGACGTAGGGATTAATGCCCAGCTTAGTAAGTTTATCTATGATTCCAGAGTGGGGGATGGTGTCAAAGGCTTTGGCAAGGTCTAGATAGGCTGAGTGGACCACCTTACCCTTGTCCATGGCTCTGGAGACTGATTCTAAGAAGTCAGTCAGGTTCAGGAAACAAGATTGGCCCTTCACAAACCGAAACTGGGTGGGGTCCAGTGTTTGAAGGTTGCCAATGTCTTTGTTTATAAGTTCCATGATAATACGCTCCATGGCCTTGTAGATAAGGCTTGTCAGACTGATGGGATGGTAGTTTCCGGGATCCAAAGTGGATCCCCCCTTGTGGAGTGGGATAACTGTAGCTCTGCGCCACTCAATGGGCACGAAACCTGAGGTGAGGGTATGATTAAACATGACACTTAGGTGAGGTGCCAGTTCATATTGTAGTTCATGTAGTACACAGCCAGGGATGTCATCTGGTCCCTTGGATGCTGTATTCTTAGCTTTGGAGAGTGCGGTTTTTACCTGTGTGGCCGTTACTACCAGAATTTGGCAATCTTCCAGTATTGATATGAGCCATTTAGGGGGTGAGAGGGGGGTGAAGTTGGCACTGAATCAATCTGCCAGGATATTGGCAATATCCTTGGGATCAGTATATTTAATGCCATTCTGTTTTAGCTCAGAGCAGATCTGAGCATTGCCATTTAGATTCTTGACATAGTTATAGAATGCCTTGTGGTTGTCTTTGGAATCTTCGGCAATTTTATTTTCGTAACTAGCTTTGGGGGATTTTATGAGGGATCTCAGTTTCTTACTGAGGCTGGTAAGGGAGTTTTTTACATCCTGGGATTTTCCTCTCTTCTGCAACAGTTTCTTCCTTTTGTTGTAAAGTTAGTTTATGGCAGGGGACTACCAGATTGGCTTCCTTTTTTTGGATGAGAGCATCTTGGTTCTATTTGGAATGGCACGTTTCATGCATGAGTGGATGTGCTCGTACAGTGCCTTAGTGTAGGATTCAGCAGTTGAACTTTCAGTTCCCGTCTGCATGGGTGTCATGAAGTTTGTCACTTCTGACTTGAGTAGCATGAAGTTGGCTTTGGAGAAGTTTTTTGTGGAGGTTTACTTACTGGGGGGTGGGGGTGGGATGTGGATGTTAAGGGTGATTAGCTTATGGTCAGACCTGACTAACAAGGGGGTGACCATAGATGTGGAGCATCGATTTCCCATGTTGGTAATGACCAGGTCTGGGATATTGGAGCCCCTGGTGGATCTATGGATTAGTTGATCCAGGGTGTTGGAATTTATGAATTCCAAGAATTGTTGGGCAAAGGTGTTGGTACATGAGTAGCTTTCCCATTTAATGGCATGGTAGTTAAAATCACCCAGTATTATGGTGTTTGGTTCTATCTTAATATTTTCCAGTATGTTTAGAAAGGTGTAGTGAGAATCTTGGGGTATGGTGGGGGATATGTAGCAAGCTACAGTTTGGATTGCAGTCTTACCTAGTGTTAGTTGCACCTGGAGAATTTCAGATGCATTGTGTTGGGCAACTAGCCTGGTGGTGTGAATATCCTTGGTGAATATTGACACTCCTCCACCTTTAGTGTTTCGGTCCTGGTTTGGTGGCCGAAAAGTGTGGTAAGAGTTGTAGCCTGGTATTGCAGGGGTGCTCTCTGGAGCCTTGAACCAGGTCTCAGTTACTGCACAGATATCAATGTTCTCCATTTTTAGGAGTACCTCGAGAGAGTGCATTTTGAGGTTTAGACTTCTAGCATTGAGTAGCATTACCTTCAAATTTTGCATGCTTGTACTTGTTACAGTGGTGGTTTTGTCCTTTGAACTTTGCCTAAAAAAGGCACTGCAGGGGTGGCAAGAACCTTAGCCAGTAACCTGAATCCCAGGGGCGACAGGTGCAGACCATCTATGGCAAAGCATCGTGGTCTGTCAGTCATGTCGTCCCAGGCAGACAGATACTGGATCCGCTTTGAATGACACCAGAAGCTTAGCCAATTGTTGAAGTCAATCATTTTGTCCTTATATTGTAATATCATTCTGGCTGAAGGCAGGATGCTACTCAGGGCTAGGGTCATACCTGCCTGGGCCTCTTCCATGTCTCTTTTCATGTAGTCCAGGGAGGTACGTCTCAAGTCTTTCACTCCAGCATGGACAGTGACAGTCATATTTCTACTTGTTGTGGAGTGACTTGATTGCATGCGTTATGTGGCAGATCCTGGCACCCAACAGGCAGCTGACTGTAATTTTCTCCTTGTTCAACCTGGTGAGAGGGATATCAGTGTGCCGGACTATAGAGTCACCTATGACTAAAGTGTTAGGTACATTGTCTTGCCTTAGGGCCTGTTGCTGGGTGGCACACTGGTGTTGTGAACTATGTGACACTTTGGTTGTGATTGGTGTTTGTTTGCATTTCAGCTTAAGAGG
Source organism: Protopterus annectens (assembly GCF_019279795.1). Classification (NCBI taxonomy): domain Eukaryota; kingdom Metazoa; phylum Chordata; order Ceratodontiformes; family Protopteridae; genus Protopterus; species Protopterus annectens. Next base: position 790,453,781 of record NC_056726.1, on the reverse strand, counting down.
TCCTTGTTGCTTGGGCAGGTTACAGTTAAGGGTCTCTGCATATGTGGATTTAGTGTTGCTATATGTGTGTGTTGGTGGTGTGAGTTTAGAAGGGCTATGTGTTGCTTGAGGTGTAGTGTGGGTGTTAACCTTCTCCTCTTGACTGTCTAGCACAATTTTGGGTGGAGAGAGTTTTGCTTCCATTTCGGCTATGTAAGTGCATCTCTCAAAGGTTGTAGTGTTGGGTGGTAGGAGGAGAGGGTTGTCTGTGTACATGAGGCAATTGCTGCATTGCCCCAGTATGCCCAGATTCACCAGGTGGACAGGAGACATCACCGGAAGCTGACCCTTGGACATGCCTGGTTTGGTGCTTTTTTTTTTTTTTTTTTTGTAAAGTACAGGAGTGGTTTTCCCTTTCCTTAGCAAGGTACTTTGCAATTTTAGGCTGTTTAGTGCCTACTGTTAATTTCTCCTTATTAACAAGGAGAGTTGAGTGCTTGTATCAGTTTAAGGCTTCCTAGTGCTTTCCAGCAGGTATTAGAGAAAGTGCTAGTCACAGGGATACTTAAAGGTAAGATGAAAAAAAATGCACACTGCAGTGTACACTACAGAAGTTAGATGTGGAAGTAGGTAACTTAAGTGCTTGGAGATTGCATGTGTCCTTGTTAATGAGATGCATAATAATACGCTCCATGGCTTTACAGATCAGACATGTCAAGCTAATGGGGTGATAGTTTCCAGGGTCAGTAGTGGCACCACCTTTGTGCAAGGAGATGACAATGACCATTCTCCACTCTGCTGGAATGAAATCTGCACTTAGGCTGTGGTTGAATAACGTGCTCATTGGCAAAGGCAGATGTTCTTCATGTTTCACTGTTGCAGCCATCACACTTGAGTTGTCTTGCCAGGGGTAGCCCTCAGTCAGCCCGAATACCAGAGGCTTAATGTTTCTGCGTCGGTTGCTGTCGCTCCAGGACTGACGTCAGGTCGCCAGTGGTATAAAATCAGGCAGCTGATGCCATTACATCAGTCTTTCTTGCCGAGGAGCCTGAAGCAGAAGCAGTTTGCACAAGTGCCGGCCGTCCGCTACCTGAGTTTTCGTTTCTGAATTGAAGTTGAAGTCTTCTAAAGCTAATTCCCCCATTGGGGATCCTTTTTTCTTGCTCTAACCAATGTCAGAAAAAGTTAACAATTGTCGCACCTGTGGAAAGCAAATACCACACCGAGACTTCCATTCTTACTGCGTCACCTGTTTAGGCCCAGACTACGACATCTCTCGCTGTTGCTTTTGTGCTTTGTTCAACGCCAGAACTATATGTCATTGGACCCTTGTTGTAGCTAGATATTTTTGCTCTCAGTCTTCAAATTCCGATATGGCTTCAGTAAGCCATCTGACTACTGATCTTCCAAAATAAAATGTAAGGATAAAGATAGAGACGGACCACACAGGTCCAAAACTGCCGACAACGCTTCTATTAAGCTAGTCGGCAGTTCTCTGGTCCTCAGTGAGGCGCTTTTGCAGGCCCTGATGCCCAATTCTGTGGATTTGCAGGCCGCTACCGAGACTCTTTCGGAGTCTGGTATGCCACGAGACTCTTCTTCGACTAAGGATCCTGCGGATGTCTCTACCTTGGATGGGTCTGGAGCCGCTGAGCAGGCACTGGCTTCTGAGGAAGTTCTTTGCACTACTGATACTTGACACAAACCGACGTCTTCTTTCATGTCTTCAGTTCTTTCTAAAACTGCCAAGTTTCTAAGGCCCAGGGTAGGAACTACACCCAAAAAACCAACGACCCAAGCTCAGGCACCTGCTTCCATGCCTCAATCTCAAATGCTTAAAATGGCGGAAGACCTTATTATGCTTATTAGGGGAAGCCAGGCTACCCCTTCCAAAAGAAAAAGAGACTTGTCCACAGTACTTTTATCTGAACAGGAGTCCAATGACTGATGCTTCTGAATATGAAGAAATGCAACCCCTCTCTGCTTATAAGGATTCTGATGCAGAGGAATCCATTCTTCCTGCCTCTCCACCAAGGAATTTTCATTTGGTGAAACCCTACATACTTTAAGGGAACATTTCCAATGGGAATGTCAGGACTATCCTCAGTCAAAAAAGAGACTCATGGAATTCTTAGATTAACCAAAGCACAGACCTTTAGCCATTCCTCCTGTCCTGGATGTTGTGGATGATGTTTTTCTGGAATGCAGTTTGACTCGTGACACCCTTCCTCCTGCTCCCAGGAAACCTGACAGGTACTACAGAGTCCCTGACTCTCACAAATACCTTTTCAAAAATCCTACTGCTGACCAAGAGGTCATGTCCCAAGGACCTAAAGGAATTAAAGCAACCTCACCTAAGAATCCCACCCCTCAGACAGGGATTCCTGAGCTTTAGACCAGTGGGGTAAAAACGTATACACCTCTGCAACTCTTGCTCTTAGAGCACTAAATTGTCAGTTTCACATGCTGAAATAGCAGCAACATACCATGGAACTTCTCAAACAAAAAATAGCTTCCTTTCCTGCTTGTGCAGAAAATAAAGAATTACAAGAGCTTATGCATTCTGCAAGCCAAGTTACTAAGCACACCTTGCAATGTGGCTTTGATGCCCTAGAAGCATCTTGCAGGGCAGCAGTCACTGGTTCTGTCCTTAGAAGGCATGCTTGGCTTAAGGAACAGACCTTGCCAGACCATGTCAAATCAAAGTTATTGGACGCACCATTGAACAAAGACAATTTGTTTGGCAGCAAGGCAGAAGAGGTCTTAAAAAAGATGGAAGAAAAAGCTAAATCTATGCAGACAGTTAAAGACTTTTTACAGGTCTAGCCTCCAAGGTTCAGTAGGCATTGCATCTGCAAACACTGGTCCTTCCCGGCCCCCTCCAGGCCAGCTCAGCCCACACCCAGGGGAAGCAGACCCCCCCCAGACAGCAGTCCCAGGGAATGCAGAGATCTAAGCAATGGAGTTCCTCCTCTTCAAAAACAGGGAGTGCTAAGCCACCCTCTTATGGTAAGAACTCACAATGACTTTACACCTCCACCCCTTACCTCTGCCCACCTGCTTGTGCCCCTAGGAGGAAAACTCTCCTTCCATGCAAACAACTGGGCCTGTATTACCAGCAATCGATCTGATGGGTCCTCAACATAGTGTCCCAAGGATACAAATTTTATTTCCACACTCTGCTAATCCCAAAAGGGTTTCCAGATCTTCCTCTAAACCAATGGGCAGAGACCAAAAAGCAAGTCCTTTCCCTGTTCTCCATAAGGGCAATACAGCATGTTCCTGCAGACCAGATAGGCCAAGGTTTGTATTCCAGACTCTTCCTGGTACCCAGAAAAGAGGGCACCTGGTGCCCAATCCTTGATCTATCCATTCTAAACACGTTTCTGGTGATACCAAAATTCAGTATGCTCACCCTCCAGCAGCTTCTTCCTGTGCTTTCCAAGGATGCTTGGTGAGCCAACCAAGACCTAAAAGAGGCCTACCTACACATCCCTATCAGGGAATCTTGAAGGAAATATCTACTTTTCAGGGCAGGATCTATGCACTTTCAGTTCTCTGCGCTTCCCTTTGGCATATCCACTGCTCCCAGAGTTTTCACAAAATGCCTGACTCCAGCTATTGCTTTTTGCAGACAAAGAAATATTCAAATTTACCCCTACTTAGACAATTGCCTGATTCAGGCAGACAGGAAAAGCTGTTACAGCACCTGACTGTTGTAAAGGACCTACTGACCTCCCTGGGGTAAACTTTCAACGAAAAGAAATCAAAACTAGTCCCCACACAAAAAATTGTATTCCTGGGGGCAAGCCTAGACACAGCATTCCAGATGGCATTCCTTACTCCAGAAAAACAAGCTTACCTGACAGGTTACTTCTCTCATCAAGCCATCAGAACCCAGTTATCTGCAAGGAAAATCCTGCAAGCTCTAGGGTTCATGGCCTCCCGCATTCTGCTCATTCCATATGCCAGACTGCGTATGAGGAAACTACAATGGTACCTAAAAAGCCTTTGGTGTCAACACTCTCAAGACCTGGAAACTATCTTACCAATGATACCCTGTCTAAAGAAATATTTTCTTTGCTGGGCAGTAGCATACAACCACAACAAGGGACTTCCCTTCTCACAACCCTGCACCGCCCAGACCCTCACCATAGGTGCACCAGACTATGTCTGGGGTGCACACCTGGACGGCAGGTTCATTCAGAGCCATTGGAGCCCAAATCAAATACATCTGCACATCAACCAAAAAGAGATGCTAGCTGTTCAGCATGACCTGATAGCTTTCAGACCCCTACTCTTCCCGGGGCCTCTACTGATCAAAACAGACAACAACACAGTGATGTGGTATATCAACAAGCAAGGAAGGACTCGCTCTTATCCTCTCTGCAGGCTCAGCATGACCTCTTGGCCTTAGCCTCAGCCATGCAGATACACCTGCTAGCACAATTCCTGCCAGGCTCCCTAAACTCTCTAGCAGACAACTTAAGCAGAAACCTGCTAGACCACAGAACCTTCACCCTTGTAACCCAGAAATGGGGCACCCCAAAGGTGGACCTCTTTGCTTCCCACTCCAATCATCAGCTCAGAAGATTCTGCACCAGGGAACCTCACAGCAAGGCCTGCAAAGTGGATGCTCTATCCTTCCAATAGGTAAACCTCTCGGTCTATGCATTTCTCCCTGTACCACTCATTTCAAGGGTACTGCTCAAAATAAGGGAGGAAAAACCAAGGTCAATCCTGATTGCCCCAGACTGGCCATGCCAGCACTGGTACCCACTGCTGCGCAGCCTGTCACCCCTGCCACCATGGCACCTACCTCAGATCCCAACACTCCTGACCCAGAAGAATGGAGAATTCATGCATCCTCAGTTGCACACCCTCAACCTGGCAGCCTGGCTTATTCCCTGACTTCTCCTCAAGCTGCCAGCCTAAGCAAACAAGTCCTAGATGTTATAAGTGAGGCCAGAAGCCCCAGCACTAGAAAATCTTATGCTGACAAGTGGAAAAGTTTTGCACCTGGATCCAGGCTAAGGGAGCTGAAACAGCAAAGCCCTCCCTACCACTCATCCTGGATTACCTAGCAGACCTACTACACAGGGGTCTAGCCTTCTCTTCTATTAAAATTCATGCCTCTGCCATCTCTGCTAATTACAGCACATAGCCAACTCTATTCTCACACCCTCTCATCAAACAGTTCCTAAGAGGGGCTAACAACTTAAGGTCACCCAGAAGCGCTCCTGTCCCAGCTTGGGACCTTAACTTTGTATTGGAAAAGCTCACCCTACCTCCTTTGAACCTGCAGCTTCAGCAGAGTTAAAATTTCTCTCTTGGAAAACAGCCTTGCTTCTGGCCATCACTGCAGCTAGAAGAGTTTCAAAGATACAAGCAGTCATGGCTGTAGAGCCCTTCATCAATGTCAATGCTGACAGGGTCTTCCTCAGGACTAACACATCCTTCATGCCTAAAGTGGTACCCAGGGTGGCTCTCAACCAATCCATTCATTTGCCCACCTTTTTCCCTAACCCACAAAACAAGGGGGAAAGGATGCTGCACTCTCTAGATGTGCACAGACGGTTCAAGTTCTGTCTGGATAGGACTAAATCTTTTAGGAAAAACTGACCAATTGCTAGTCAGCTTTGCAGCAGGGGCAGAGGGCAAGGCCATATCCAAACAAACAGTCTCCAAATGGATAGCACACTGCATCCATTTCTGCTACAAACAGCATGGGAAACCACCCCCAAAGGGGGTCAGGATGCATTCCCCCAGGGCAACCCCCACCTCTGCAGCTTTTCTCAGAGGGGTCCCTACCAGGGACATCCAGGAGGCTGCAACATGGACTTCTGTTCATACTATCACCAAGCATTACCACCTGCCTATCTTTTCCAAATCCAGGGCAGGCTTTGCCACCGCAGTCTAGCATGGCATCCTATCCAGCCCCCAGTCTTCTTGACTGCCTCCACCATTTTCTTCAGCTTTAGGAATCAACCCAAGTGTGATGACTGCAACAGTGAAACATGAAGAACATAGTACAGTTGTGTACACTTACCATAAATGTAGATGTTTGACTGTTTTCATTGTCGCAGTCCTGATTTTGCACCCTCCATTTCCCTTCTCTCTCTCTCTCTCCTTGCAGGGAATTTTTGATATTTACTTTCTACTGGTGGTGTTCTTCCATCATAACCTAGCTCCCTATTTGGGGGCTTCTGACAGTTGGGGCAAGAAAAACTGATGTAATGGCATTGGCTGCCTGATTTTATACCACTGACGATCTGACGTCGGTCCTGGAGTGACAGCAGCAGACGCAGAAATACTAAGCCTCTGGTATTCGGGCTGACTAAGGGCTACCCCTGGCAGGATAACCCAAGTGTGATGACAGCAGCCGATGCCATTTTAATCCGTCTATCTTGCCGCGTGGTGCCCAAAGCAGAAGCAGTTCGCAAAGTGCCGGTCGGCCGACTCCTGAAATTTTCATTTTTGAGTTTCAGAACCGAAGTCTTCAAACTAAAGCTAAGTACCCCGTTGGGGAAACTTTTTCTTGCTCCTTACTGATGTCAGTAAAAGTTAATAATTATTTTACTTGTGGGAAGCAAATACCTCATAAGGATTTTCATTTGTACTGTATTCCTTGCCTAGGCCCTGATCACAAAGTGCCTTGCTGTTGGTTCTGTGCTAAATTTAACCAATGCATTGTTAAGTGTCGGTATATTTTTGCTTTTAAATACTTTGGTTCAGGATTTAACTATCCTGAAATGTCGTCGGTTAGCAATCCGACTACCGAAATTCACAAAAAACACAAGGAAAAAGACAGAGACAGACCGTCGAGGTCCAAAACCGACGACAAAGCTTCTCCTAAGCCAATCGCTGGTTTGCCGGTACTCAGTGAGGCACTTTCGCAGCCCCTGATGCCCGCTACTTTTGAGTTGCAGGCCTCTACCGAAACCCATTCGTATGCCGCGAGATACTGCAAGCATTGAACCTGCGGATGTCTCTCTCTTGGATGGGTCCGGAGCCGCTGAGCAGGCACTGGCTTCTGAGGGTGTTTTCAGGCCTCGACATTTGTATATCAAACCGACGCCATCATCAAAAACAAGGCCAAAACTTACTTCTATGTCTAAAAAAACGACGCATGAGCCACGTGCTCAGGCCTCTATGCCTAAACAACAAATGATCAAAATGACTGAGGATTTAATTATCTTGATCAGGGGTTCCCAACCCCCTCCCCGCTAAGAGGCCTAGGCAGGGCACTGATTATGAATCTTCAGATCAGGTTTCCATTTCTTCTGATCAGGAATTTTCTATCCCACCTTATGAGGACTATGATGAGGAGGAATCCATCTCTTCTGCTTCTCCTCTGAGGATTACTCTTTTGGAGAGACTTTGCATACTTTAAGGTAACATTTTCATTGGGAGAGTCAGGACTTCTCAGAATCCAAAAAGAGGCTTAGGGATTTTCTTCTTCTTCCACATCATAGGCCTTTGGCTATACCTCCTGTATTAGACATTGTTGATGATGTTTTCTCAGAATCAAGCATGGCTCCTGATTCCCTGCCCTCCAGCTCCTAGTAAGCCAGACAGATATTACAGGGTTCCTGACACCCACAAATTTCTTTTCAAAAATCCTGCTGCTGACCCTGAAACTATTTCTCAGGATCCCAAGGGTGTTAAGGCTTCTACAGCCAAAAATTCTACCCCTTCAGATAGAGACTCCAGGGTGCTGGATAGATGGGGTATGAAGGTTTATACGTCTGCAACCTTGGCTATCAGGGGTTTAAACTGCCAGTTTCATATGCTTAAATATCAACAGCATGTTATGGGCTTACTGAAACAGAAAATGATGTTGATTTCTGATTGTGTGGAAAATAAAGAGTTACAGGATTTATTGCATTCAGCAGAACAGGTTGGAAGGCATATTTAGTGGCCTCTTGCAGGCCTGCCGTAACTGGATCTGTGATAAGAAGGCATGCTTGGCTCAAGGAGAAGATCTGCCTGATCATGTTAAAGCTGTATTGTTGGATGCTCCTTTACAGCAGGACAGTCTGTTTGGTAATAAGGCAGAAGAGGTTTTAAAAAAGATGGAAGACAAAGCTAAATCTAGGTTCAGTAGACACTTGCCTACTAAGAATTGGTCCTTTCCAGTGTCCAACGGAGCCGCTCAGGCCAAACCCAAAGGCTGCAGGTTTCAGTCACAAGGATCTTACAGGTCAAAACAATGGGGTGCCTCCACCTCCAAATCAGGAGGTAGCAAAGCACCACCCTACAGTAAACAGTCTCGATGACTTTCCTCTGCCATCTCCAAGCACATATCTTTTGGCAGCCCCTTTGGGGGGGAAACTAGCACTTCATACTCAAAATTGGCGTCTAATTACCCGGGACCAGTGGGTCCTAAATATAGTATCCCAGGGGTACAGATTTCATTTCCACACATTGCCAATTCCAAATGGATGGCCAGATCTGCCACCCAGTCAGTGGGCAGAGGCCCAAAAACAAGTCATGTCCCTCATGGGGGGCAATTCGACCAGTACCAGAAAAGGAAAAGGACAAGGGTTTTATTCAAGACTTTTCCTGGTACCCAGAAAAGACAAATCATGGCGTCCAGTTGTAGACTTCTCCATTTTAAATACTTTCCTGGACATTCCAAAATTCAAAATGCTGACTTTATAACTGCTACTGCATATGCTAGGCAAGAATGCCTGGTTGGTAACTCTAGACTTAAAAGAGGCTTACCTGCATATCCCAGTCAGGGAATCTTGCAGAAGATACCTCCGCTTCAAAGCAGGCTATTTGCATTACCAGATGTCCTTCAAGAATGCAACTGCAGTCATAACATGTGGGTTGTCCTGCCTCAGGCAGCCCTCGGTCGGCCGGATTCCAAAGTCTGGGTCCGATGTCGGCTGATGTCGCATTTCTCTCCGACGTCAGAGCGGCCGGAGTACATAAGCATCAGCCAACGCCATTTTCTTTAGTCTTTCTTGCCGCGGTGCCCGAAGCAGAAGCAGTTCGCAAGTGCCGGTCGGTCATCTCCTGTATTCTCCGATACCGAAGTCATCGAAAAAGCTAAGTACCCCATTGGGGACCTTTTCTTGCCTCAGCCGATGTCAGAAATTACTGAAAAAGTTAACAATTGTCTTTTTTGTGGTAAACAAATACCTCATAAGGATTTCCACTCTTACTGCCTCCCTTGCCTGGGCCCAGACCACGACGTCTCGGCCTGTGTAGCCTGTGCTCGCTTCAACAAGCGCACTCTCAGGTGCCGGGCGGAGTTCGCTGAAGATTTTTTCGGTGATAAATTTGTCTACACCATGCCGTCGGATCTTCCGACATCGCAAACATCCGAAAAGCGAAAAGACCGGGACCGAAATCCTCGGCCCGCGTCTACCACCGACTCCACGCCAAAACCTAGTGCGAGTGCTCCGGTTCCCTCTGACCGGTCTCTCCACCGCTCCGAACCGAAGACACCGCATTGCCGACGACTCCGATTCCAGACATTACTCCGACGCCAGTTATAGACTTTCCTCCGGATACCGAAACCGAGGAAATGCCCGAGACCATTGCTGTAGACAAGGTCACTCCTGCACGTGGAGCTGCCAGGCCTCCTATGGCCATGTCTATTAAGGCCTACACTAGGGCTAAGGCAGCCAGCAAAACAAAGCAAGGTGGGAAGGTGGCATAATGGTTAAGGTGTTTACCTTACAAACACAAGGGCCAGGGTTTGATTCTCACATGGGGTAATTGGCTAGGCTTAAAATGGCTTACAAGGGCAGTTAGCCTAGTACTAACCTATGAACATTTGGTCTGTGCTGTGCACCCAGCTACCTCTTTACTTAGAAGATTTACAAAAAACATTAGCTTCTCCTGATCCTTTAGACAGGAAGACTTTGCAGGAAGCTGTACATAACACTCAGCAAGTAAGCAATCACTTCCTGCAGTGTGGATATGATGCACTGGAAGCTTCATGTAGGGCAGCTATGACAGGGGCAGTGATTCGTAGACATGCTTGGTTAAAAGATCAACCTCTACCAGATCATGTAAAAGCAAAACTTCTGGATGCACCTTTGGAAAAGAACAAGCTTTTTGGTGCAAATGCTAAGGATGTATTAAAGACCATCGAAGAAAAAGCAAAATCAGTTCAGACTGTGAAAAATTTCCTCCAGGTTCAACCCCCCAGATTCAGTAGGAATTGGCCTTCAAAAAACTGGTCCTTTCCTAATCCAGAAAAGTTTCAAAGGGGTAAGAACAGACATGGCCGAGGAAGAGGCCAATACAGAGGCCCTTACAGGGGACGACAATGGCAGCCAGGAAACAAAAGAAGTGGCAGGGTTTCACCTGCCCAACAACCACAAACTCAATGACTTTCCTCTACTACCGCCTACCAGGGAACAACTAGAAGCTCCCTTGGGGAAATTATCTCTGTTTGCAAAAACTGGCACAGACTGACAAAGGACAAATGGATTTTGGACATTATAGACCGAGGGTACAGGTTTCATTTTCATACCTTACCAAAAAAACAAGGCATGCCAAACCTACCACAAAATCAAAGGGCAGAGGCTATCAAGCAAATCACTCTGCTGACTCGAATGAAAGCAATAGAAAGAGTTCCACAACAAGAACAAGAACAGGGGTTTTACTCAAGACTGTTCCTTGTTCCAAGAAAAGAATCTCAATGGAGACCAATACTGGACTTGTCCGCATTAAACACCTTTCTCATAGTACCAAAGTTCAAAATGCTGACTCTACAGCAACTCCTTCCCATGCTGGGCAAGGAGTCGTGGCTGATTACTCTGGACCTCAAGGAGGCATACCTGCATGTCCCTATCAGACACAGCTGCAGAAGATACCTCAGATTTCTTGCAGGGCCAGAGCATTATCAATTCTCAGCATTGCTATTTGGCTTATCTACTGCGCCCAGAGTATTTGCAAAATGCCTGGCTTCAGTAATTGCTCATTGCAGGCTCCAGGGTATACAAATTTACCCGTACCTGGACGACTGCCTCGTACAAGCGGACGACAAATTGATGTTGACAAAAAAACCTGGATTATGTCATACGATTACTTCAAGCTCTGAGATACACAGTCAACTTCCAAAAGTCAAGACTGCAGCCATCCCAGCAAATAATCTTCTTAGGAGCCAAACTAGACACAGCCTCTCAGATGGCTTACCTGACAGAAGACAAGCAAGAGAAGTTAACTCATTACTTCAAAGGTTTAGCAAAACTCACCCAGATGACTGCAAGGAGATTCCTACAGGCCCTGGGTTACATGGCATCCTGCATTCTACTGGTTCCATTAGCAAAACTACACATGAGAAAGCTTCAATGGTACCTAAAAGCATTTGGTCTCAACACAGCAACAACTTGGAGACAATCATACCACTCATTCCATGCCTACAAAAGGAATTCCTATGGTGGGCCTCGGTGAGCCAGGAAAACACAGGTATGTCATTCAAAAAACTACAGATAACACAGACCATGACTACAGACACCTCAGACCTTGGATGGGGCGCACATGGAAGGCAGGTGTATACAAGGACAATGGTCTCCAAAGGAAACACATCTGCATATAAACCAAAAGGAAATGCTGGCAGTAATGCATGCCATCGAGGCTTTTCAACACCAACTCCAGCAAGGCCATTTAATGATACGGACAGACAACACCACTGTGATGTGGTACATAAACAAGCAGGGGGGCACCCACTCTTATCCCCTTTGCAGACTGACAATGCAGCTTTGGGAGAAATCACTGAGCCTAAACATCCAGTTACAATCCCAGTTTGTTCCAGGAAAAGACAATGTGTTGGCGGACAGCCTAAGCAGGAATTTCACAGATCCACACGAGTGGAGGTTACATCCGAAGGCCTTCAGACAACTCACTTCGACATGGGGCAAGCCAGAAGTGGACCTATTTGCCTCTCACCTCAACCATCTTCTACCAAATTTTTGCAGAAGGACATACCATCCAAAAGCTTGGAAAATAGATGCCCTCTCATTCAACTGGAACTCCCTAGCAATCTATGCATTCCCACCTCTGCCACTGATGACCTCAGTATTACTAAAGATCAAAGCAGAGAAGCCCAAGGGAATCATAATAGCTCCGGATTGGCCAAGACAACACTGGTACCCACTACTACGGAGCATATGTTACACCAGGAGGTGGGCCCTCCCTCAGTGTCCTCTACTTTTGACTCAACACAATTTCGAAACACTGCATCCAAACCTTCAGACACTGCAGCTAACAGCTTGGGAGATCCCATAAATAACTTCAGCTTATCTCTCTCTAAGGAAGTTCAGCGGATACTAACAGAGGCTCGAAGACCATCCACCAGGAAGGTTTACTTAGCAAAGTGGAAAAGATACAGCAATTGGAATACCAGCAAGGGACATGATGCTTCATTGCTGAACATCCCACTTATCTTGGAATATTTGGCAGATATGTTAAAGAATGGCCTCTCATATTCTTCCATAAAGATACATGCATCTGCTATTTCAGCTAGATACAACACTGATCCTCCTGTTTTCTCTCACCCTTACTAAGACAATTCCTCAGGGGAATCAAGAACATTAAGCCACCAAGAAAGGCCCCAGTGCCAGCCTGGGACCTCAATTTTGTCTTAGAAAAACTGACTCTACCTCCTTTTGAGCCAGCAGCTTCAGTTGACTTGCAATTTCTCTCATGGAAGACAGCTTTCCTGTTGGCAATTACCTCAGCAAGAAGGGTTTCGGAGCTACAGGCCCTAATGGCAATACCACCCTTTATTTTTTTTCACAGAGACAGGGTTTCATTAAGGACCAACCCTACCTTTATGCCAAAGGTGGTATCTAGGGTTTCTCTAAATCAAGCCATTCATCTGCCTGCTTTCTTCCCCAATCCTGAGAATAAGGGGGAAAGACTTTTGCATACCTTGGACATTCACAGACAACTTCGATACTACCTGGACAGAACCAAGGCCAGTAGGAAGTCTGAACAACTTTTTGTAGCTTACACCCCTGCAGTCCAAGGAAAAGCAATTTCAAAACAGACTATTTCTAAATGGATTGGACATTGCATCAGATTCTGTTATTCCTTTCATGGAAAGACTGTTCCAGCCAATGTCAGACCACATTCCACCAGAGCTACAGCCACCTCTACAGCATTTTTAAGAGGGTGCCTACCAAGGACATTCTAGAAGCTGCTACATGGAGCTCCGTGCATACATTCTCCAAACACTACAATCTCACTCTATATTCCAGATCCAGAGCAGGCTTTGCTTCGGCAGTCCTGCAGGGTTTGATTGCCACACCATCTCTTTCCTAGTGCATACCTCCTCCCCAGCTAAGCTATGGTATTCTACCCACATGTTATGACTGCAGTTGCATTCTTGAAGGACATAGTACAGTTTTGTACCTACCATAAATGTAGATGTCCGATAGACATGCAACTGCAGTCGGATTTTCCCTCCCTCCATACCCCTCTATGCCTAGGGTCCACTCCTATCCCTGTTACTCTTAGCTGGGGATATCTGTTATGGTGTATTTGTTTTATTGCTCATTTATTTGTTTGGAATCCTGTTTTTGTCTTCCAATTTGATTACAGCCTTCCTTGGAGGGCACCTGGCATCTGGGGAAGAAACACTGAAGAAAATGGCGTCGGCTGATGCTTATGTACTCCGGCCGCTCTGACGTCGGAGAGAAATGCGACATCAGCCGACGTCGGACCCAGACTTTGGAATCTGGCCGACCGAGGGCTGCCTGAGGTAGGACAACCCACATGTTATGACTGCAGTTGCATGTCTATCGGACATTTACATTTATGGTAGGTACAAAACTGTACTTTCTCTGCACTGCCCTTTGGCTTATCTACTGCCCCCAGGGTCTTCACAAAGTGCCTGGCACCAGTAATTGCATTTTGCAGACAAAGAAACATTCATATTTATCCATATCTGGACGATTGTCTCATTCAGGCAGAGGACAAGGGCACTCTTCTTCAGCATCTGGCGTTTGTAAAAAGGCTTCTAGCATGCCTAGGGTACACCATAAACAAAAAGAAATCACAGCTGGTACCCTCTCATATAATTACATTCCTGGGTGCAAGCCTGAATACAACTGCCCAGATGGCTTACCTCATGCCAGACAAATTCAATTGACAACATACTTCAAACATGTGGAAACAAAAACCCAGCTATCTGCAAGGCAAATTCTGCAGGCTTTGGGGTTCATGGCATCCTGCATTCTATTAATTCCATATGCAAGACTGCATTTGAGGAAACTTCAATGGTACCTAAAAAACTCATGGAGTCAACATTTTCACACCCTGGAAACAATGAACCCTCTCATTCCCTGCCTGCAGCAGGAGTTCATTTGGTGGGCAGAGGCATGTCAACAAAACAAGGGACTGTCATTCATTCTACCCTCTGCCACCCAAACCCTAACTACAGATGCATCAGACTATGCTTGGGGGGGCCCATCTGGCAGGAAAATGCATTCAGGGCAAATGGAGCCCAAATCAAATGCATCTACATATCAACCAGAAAGAAATGCTAGCTGTACAGAATGCTCTGACAGCCTTCAAGGACTTCCTTCATCCAGGACAACTACTGATAAGGACGGACAACATCACAGTTATGTGGTACATAAACAAGCGGGGGAGTACCCACTCCTACCCCCTTTGCAGACTAGCCATGGCCTTGTGGAACACAGCCTTGACTTACCAAATACATCTTCAAGCTCAATTCCTGCCAGGAAAGCAAAATACTCTGGCAGACTACCTAAGAAGAAATCGTATGGACCCACATGAATGGAAACTGGATCCACAAATCTTCAGCATGTTGACATGAAAATCGGGGAGCCCCGACATAGATCTATTTGCCTCTCCTCAAAACTATCAGTTTGACAAATTCTGCACAAGAACTCATCACGAGAAAGCATGGAAAGTGGATGCTCTATCCTTCAGCTGGAAAAACCTATCAGTCTATGCCTTTCCCCCTCTGCCTTTACTCTCCAAGATCTTACTAAAAGTCAGACAGGATAAAAACAAAAATGATTCTGATTGCTCCGGACTGGCCTCGCCAACACTGGTGTACCCTCTTCTAAGGAATATGTCACACCTTCCTCCGTGATACTTGCCTCAGACACCTCATCTATTGTCTCAGCAGAACTGTCAAATTCTGCACACTCAGCTTCAAACTCTGAATCTTGCAGCATGGCTAATCAACTAATTTCACTAATCACATCTCGCAGTAAACTTGTGATGGATGTCATTTTGGAGGCTAGAAGGCCTAGTACTAGAAAATCTTATGCTGATAAATGGAAGAGATTCTGTGCTTGGAACTAAGCACAAGTAATAGACACAGCAAAGCCCAATATTCCTCAGATTTTGCAATACTTAACTGAGATGTCTCACAAGGGCCTACCTTTTTCTTCAATAAAAATCCATGCCACTGCCATCTCGGCTCATTACAACACAGTGCCTCCTCTCTTTTCTCATCCCCTGCTAAAGCAGTACCTCAGAGGGGCCAAAATTTTAAGGCCTCCCAGGAGAGCACTGACTCCTGCATAGGACCTCAATTTTGTGCTGGAAAAACTCACCCTACCTCCATTTGAACCAGCTGCCACCGCAGATATAAAATTTCTTTCTTGGAAGACAGCCTTTCCTTTGGCAGTCACTTCAGCTAGAAGGGTTTCAGAACTACAGGCTCTCATGGCAGTGGAGCCTTTCATTATCTTTTACTCGGACAGGGTGTCCCTCAGGACCAATCCTTCTTTTATGCCTAAGGTGGTATCTGGTGTGGCTCTTAACCAGACCATTCACCTGCCAACTTTTTTCCCAAATCCGCAAAACAAGGGGGAGTAGATTCTGCATTCATTGGATGTACACTGACAACTAAGATTCTACAGAACAAAATCTCTAAAAAAGCCTGAGCAACTACTTGTGGCATTTTCTGCAGGGGCAGAGGGGAAGGCTATATCAAAGCAGACTATTTCAAAATGGATAAGCCATTGTATTTGTTTCTGCTACATGCACCATGGTAAACCTGTCCCCAAGGGGATCAGATCCCACTCCACCAGGGCTGCATCTACTTCTGCAGTTTTTCTCAGATTGGTTCTTACCAGAGACATTCTAGAGGCTGCTACTTGGAGCTCAGGTCATACATTCACCAAACATTACCATTTACCTCTCTTTTCTAAATCCAGGGCAGGCTTTGCCACTGCTGTCCTGCAGAGCCTTATAGCTGCTCCAAATGCTGTATAATTCCATCCTCCCATCCATTGCTTTGGGATACTACCCAAATGTAATGACTGCAACAGTGGAACACGATGAACATAGTACAGTTGTGTACACTTACCATAAATGTAGATGTTCGAGTGTATTCACTGTTGCAGTTCGGGTTACCCACCCGCCAGCCCCCTTTTCTTCTCCATTATTATACCTATTCTTTCCTTCACTATGCTCAAAAGCCTTTGTGGTGTATTTGCTTTTAGGTGGAGGTAAATTTTTTTGTGTTCCTAAATACATACGTATATATATACATACATACATACATATATATATATATATATATATATATATATGTATAAAAATAACCAAATGAAGAAAACCACAGTAGGACACAATGCTCCTGTGCTCAAAAATAAAATGATAAATAAATGTCCACAGCACATACAGGAACAGACAGCTGTAATCTCCTCAAAAACACGTCCTCAGGTAGTGATAGAGAATACGTTCATCTAAGAATAATCCAACTCCACATCACCATAAAACAGAATCTTTATTCATAGGAAGTGAGCGCTTTCACCCGAAGGCTTTGTCAAACTTTGCGTCCTCCGTGGTCAGTGGAATCTTAATATAGTATAACATCAACCCCACCCTAACAGGATATTAACATACTCAATTAATCAATTAAAAGCAGAAGCAGGGACACACCTTCAAACAACAAAACCCCCTACTTAAAGAGTTCTAAAACTTCTACAAGGATTCTAAATCTAAATCTCATAGTACATAAATATAAAAAATATAAAAGATGGCAATGTCTTTTATATTTTTTATATTTATGTACTATGAGATTTAGATTTAGAATCCTTGTAGAAGTTTTAGAACTCTAAGTAGGGGGTTTTGTTTGAAGGTGTGTCCCTGCTTCTGCTTTTAATTGATTAATTGAGTATGTTAATATCCTGTTAGGTGGTGATGTTATACTATATTAAGATTCCACTGACTATGGAGGATGTAAAGTTTGACAAAGCCTTCGAAAGCCACTTCCTATGAATAAAG
Source organism: Protopterus annectens (assembly GCF_019279795.1). NCBI lineage: Eukaryota > Metazoa > Chordata > Ceratodontiformes > Protopteridae > Protopterus > Protopterus annectens. Next base: position 790,436,561 of record NC_056726.1, on the reverse strand, counting down.
ATTCTGTTTTATGGTGATGTGGAGTTGGATTATTCTTAGATGAACGTATTCTCTATCACTACCTGAGGACGTGTTCTTGAGGAGATTACAGCTGTCTGTTCCTGTATGTGCTGTGGACATTTATTTATATATATATATATATATATATATATAAATATATATATATATATTTTTTTTTTTTTTTTTGCTCCCCATTTGGGGGGGGGGGGGCAAGAAAAACTAATTAAAATGGCATCGGCTGCATGTTTTATACCCCTGACGACCTGACGTCATGGAAGAGGAGACAGCAGTCGACGCAGGACCCAAGACTTTGTTATTCAGGCCGACTGAGAGCAACCTGCCAGCAGATTACCCAAATGTAATGACTGCATCAGTGAATACACTCGAACATCTACATTTATGGTAAATGTACACAACTGTACTTTTGTGTTTCCTGGAGGAGCAGGTTTTAGTTCTGTTGGGTATGGCTGAGTCCATGCAGTTGTACAGGTGCTTGTATACCGCATTGTGTACTGTTCAGCATATTTGTCTGCATCCTCTGAGAAGGGACAGTAGTGTGAAGCCACAGATACCCACCCTTAGGAGGTTGTAGTCAGCGTTTGAGAAGTTTTTTAGCTTGATTACGGCTGGTGGGGGGGTTGGGTGTGATAGAAACTTCGAATGAGACAGTTCATTGATCTGATCTCACCAGGGAAGAACATACTTTGGGAGTGGTGCAGCGGTCGCCCATGTTATTGAGAACCAAGTCCATAATGTTATCTCTCCTTGTGGGGGATGAGACGAGCTGGTCTACTGCATTAGAATTGATGAAGTCAAGGAATCGTTGAGTGAGTGCATTAGTGCAGGAATAGTTCACCCAGTCTAAGGTGGGGTAGTTGAAGTCACCAAGGATCAGGGTGTTAGGGGGTACCTTGATGGAGTCAAGTAGTTCCAGGTAAGAGGAGTGGGTGTCCTGAGTCATGGAGGAGGATCTGTAGCTGGCTGTAACTAGGATGAGTGTCTTGCCAACTGTCAGTTGCACTTGGAGTAGTTCCTGTGCGTCATGCTGGCAAACCAGTCTGGAGGTGTACCTATCCATAATGAAGATGGAGACTATACCACCCTTGTCTTCCTGACCTCATTTGGGGGGGGGGGGTCAGAATGTGTGGAATGAGGTGTAGCCTGGTAAGGCAGGGGTGCTGTTCGCAGCCCTGAACCAAGTTTCTGTGACCGCACAGACATTGGCATCTTCCAGTGCAAGCAGACCCTCCAGTGAGTGCATTTTCAGGTTAAGGCTTGTAGCATTAAGCAGCATGACCTTCAATTTGCTTTTTGACAGATCTTTTATGTTGGAAGATTTATCTTTGGGACATTGCCTAAAAAATGATCAATGGGGGAGGTGAGAGCCTTGGACAGAATCCGGAATCCCAGTGGTGACAGGTCGAGGCCATCTCTGGCAAAGCATTAAGGCCTGTCAGTCATGTCATCCCAGGCAGACAGATACTGGATCCCTTTGGAGTGATAGCAGAAGCTAAGCCAGTTTTGAAGTCAATTATTTTTTGTTGATATTGTGATAGCACTCTTAGTGAAGGTAGGATGCTGCTTAGGGCTAGGGTCATAACTGCCTGGGACACATACTCTGAGAGCTCAATCATGTCTCTCTTCATATAGTCCAGGAAGGTACGTCTCAAGTCATTTACACGAACATGGATAATGACAAAGTCATACTTGGACTTGTTGTGTAAAGACTTAGTGGGTGAGTGATGTAGGTGATTCTAACACCAGACAGAAAGCTGACCATAACCTTCCCCTTGTCAAGCCTGGTGAGGGGGACATTGGTGTGTCTCAAAATTGAGTTGCCAGTGACTAGTATAATTTGGTCTAGTGTTATGCATTGTGTACTGTTATGGTTTATTGTTTTGCCTTATGGGCTGTGTTTGTGAGACACTGATGTATTTTCTGCTATGTGTGATGTGTTTGGTGTTGTGTGTGGAATGTTTGTGAGTGTGTTTTGGAGGTCTCTGCTGTTTAGATAAGTTTTTATTGAGGACCTCTGCATAGGTGTGTTGTGCTTGGTTATGTGATGTGAGTGGTGTGGTGTTTGTGCTGGCAATCTCCTCTTTGTCAGGAGTACTAACTGTGGAGCGAGAGAGTATGGATTCCAGGTTACTGATGTAGATGCATTTCTCACAGGTAGAAGAATTATGTGCTAGGAGAAGATGGCTTTTAGTAAACATGAGGTAGTTGGTACACTGTCTCAGTATGCACATATCGACCAGGCTAGCAGGAGAAATTGATGTGAATTGTCAAGACATAATGTTCCGAATACTTGGGCAGACTTATGGAGCGAGGGTTTTGATAAGGGTTTGACCACAAGAGTGTAGACCACAAAAACCTTCTTAAATGTAAAGTAACTGGCCTGAAGCACAAGTGCTAAAACCAAAACTAAGATGCTTAGAATAACAGATACATTTAATCAGGCTACTAGCAAGCAGTAATAAATGCAGCAGAGTAAAAGCACTTAAACACTTAAGAGCACACGGCAAAAAGAAAGAGATAATGTAGGAATAATACAATTACAGTAAAAGCAACTGAGTAAAGTATATTTTGTATTAAGTGGAGAGAGAGGAAACACAAGATAGTTCAAGCATTCCCAAATGCTCTCTCTGTACTCAGTCAATTGAGCAAATGAGATGGGAATGGGACGAGTGACCATAATCAATTTCACAGCTGGGATGGGCAGTTCCAAAGCCATCAAGTTTAAGAGTACAACAACACTTGGGTGAGAGGGCGGGAAAAACAAACAATGCCGACAGAATATAGAGGACAAAGGCCAGCAATAAACAGTGAAGCAAATATATAAATGCAGTACAGTACAAATCAAGTGCAAAAAATATACTTCTCAGTTTGGTGTATCCAGTGGTTATGTAATCCAACACAACCAGGCAGTAAGCTCTGCTATAACAGCTCTGCACAATTTCACAGAAATGTAGGCCTTTGTACTGGAAGTACAACAGAGAAAATAAACCTCAGGCAATCAGATAAACACTGAGATGTTGGCCAATAGCTAACACTTTAGGTGGCCTGACACCACAAAAAGCAAAACAACCCCACCTGAAACTAGCTACTGAACTACCCTGAGAAGTAAATGATGTAGACAGAATACAGAGGACAGTGGCCAGCAATAAACAATGAAGCAAATATATAAATGCAGTACAGTGCAAAAAAATATACCAATCAGTTTAGTGGATCAGATGGGTATAGAATTCAATAAAAAAAAAAAAAAAAAAAGGAGTCATCCAAGGTGTCCCCCCAGAAGAGAGAGGATCTGGAACTGACTCATGTTTCTTCCTAGGGCCAAAAAAAAAAAACAGAGGACTTGAGACTGATTTTGGATCTCAGCAAACTAAACCAGTCTGGTCAGTACACAGAGTTCCAGAAGATCCATGGTTTAGTCCAGTCTGCCATTTCTGCACAAGGATGACCGGATATGCTCAATATATCTTCAGGATGCACACTGTTGTATCAAAAAAAAAACAGGTGCTCAGAAGATACCTATGGTTCTAACTGGGAGCCAGTCTTTACCAGTTCATAGCACTGCCCTTTGGTCTCATCACAGCCCCCCAGGGTGTTCACCAAGTGCATGGCAGTTGTAGCAGTTCACTAGACTGCTCAGATTCTGAGTATTTCCTTATCTAGACAACTGGCTCCTGACTGTTCCAACCAAGCAAGAACTGATTCATACAAGGGACTACCTACCTCCCATCTGGGAATAGTAATGAATTATAACAAATCAGAGTCTGGAATTCATTGGTGCTCATCTGAATACAGTCACGCAAATAGCTTCTCTTCTTCGGTCAATAGATACCGTACAAGTCCAGGTCAAAAATATAGTTCAGAATTCTTCCCTTCGACCAGACTGATGCTTAAAGCCTTGGTTTCCTTGTCAGCAGCAGTCACTCTGATTCTGCTAGCCAGGTTCCACATGAGAATCCTTCAGTGGACCCTGGCCACTCAGTGGTCCATTCTTCGACATCCATTATCCGTGCCAGTCAAAATCACTGAAGCATACAAGAATTAACCTCTGTGGTGAATCCACTCCACTCAGCTACACAAAGGCTGTCCTTTTGTTCTCCCTCAGCCCAAGGCCACAGTGACCATGGACACTTAACAGCTCAGTGGGGGGAGAGCATTTTTTGGGAAGGACAATCCAAGGCACTTGGTATCCGAAGAGGCCAAGATGCATATCAGTGTCCTGGAGATGACAGCTGTCCTCCTAACATTGCAGGCATTTCAAGACACTATCCCAGTCAGGAATACTGTGATTCAGACAGGCAATATATCAGTAGTCTGGCACATCAACAAACAAGGGGGAACCAGTTCTTATCCTCTTTGTTGAGAAGCTGTTTGGCAATGGTCAATCTCTTTCATTCACTTTCTAATAGCAACACACATCGTAGGGATATCTAGCATAATTGCAGACAAACAAAGCAGGTCCATTTTGATGCATTATAAGTGGTCAGTCAATGTCAGCATGCTGAAGAAAATTTTCTGTCAGTGGGGCCAACCATACTGCAATCTTTTTGCTTCTCCCCTCAACAACAAATGAAGCAGGTTCTTTGCTGTGATTCTCCCATCAGGGGAGTCATTAAGGGATGGTATATGTCATGCTTGGCCCCCTGGTCTCCTTTATATTCACCCCCCCATTACCCCTCTTTCCCAAATTTCTACAGAAAGCATCTCGATTGAGGAGCACAGTTATCCTTGTTGCTGCTTACTGGCCTTGTCAGATTTGGTGGTCATTCCTCTGGCCTTATCTTATATATCCACCTTGAATTCTGGATCCAACTCCAGATCTCCTGTCTCAGCTGACAGGCATGATTCATCCAGACATAACAGGTCTCAAGCTGTCTTCCCATAAAACTTCCACCAGAAAGACTTGCAAGAGTAAATGGAAAATATTTGTTCTTTGGGTCCTAAGCAAAACTTAGACCTCTTTTCAACACCGATTTCAAATGTCTTTGACTTTCTAGCTACAATTTTCAATGAAGGTGCTAGTTTCTCAACTATTAAAGTTCAATTAGCAGCCATTTCCAACTTTCATCTGGGAGTAAATAATTCCAATTTAGCTGCTTCTAAACTTTGCAAAGCTTTTCTAAGAGGAATATTTAACTCCCTCCTTGGGATTTAAACATGGTTCAGGCCTTCACTCAGTATCCCTTTGAACCTTTGGATAATCGGATCTAAAACTTTTGACTTTGAAAACTATTTTCTTAGTTACTATTACATCTGTCAGAAGAGTTTCCAAACTTCAAGCTTTGTCTTCTAAACCTCATTATTTGTTTTTTCACAAGGATAGGGTATCTTTAGGGCCTAATCCATCCTTTTTACCAAAGGTGGTCTCTGAGTCTAATATTAATCAGGTAATAATTAATCTCCTAATTTTCTTTCCAATCGTCTTAAACAAAGGCAAGTATATGTTACATTTATTGGATTTGCACAGCTAACTACATTTCTAACTTCACAGAACTATGTATTTAAGAAAGTCTGAATGATTGTTTGTTCTTTTACTGATTCCAAACTAGGCAAACTAGTATCTGAAGTCACTTTGGCCAAATGGTTAACTGATTGCATTATTTTGTTTATCAAAAAGTCTACCTTTACCAAAACCACATAGAGCCCAGTCCACGAGATCTATGGCAACCTATTCATCCTTTTTGTCTAGAACTTCCTTAGATGATATTTGTGCAGCTGTAACTTGGGCTAATCCACATACCTTTATTGCTCATTACAAGCTAGATCTGGTCTCTAGAGGAAGAGCAGTCTTTGGTTTGGTGGTGCTCTGGAATATCCTTAAAGTCTTCCCAGGATTTAGGTAGCTTGGGACTCTGTCCCAACAGTTGAGTTTGTTTGTGTCTTTCTGCTTTTCCCGGTTAGGGGTCGCCACAGCGGAGCTCCGGTCCGCTAATGTTTGGTAGTGGATTTTTACGTTACCGGGTTACCAGCCCTGACGCACAACCTTCAACAAAGGCATGCCCCATTCACGTATGCCTCCACACAGAAGACGCTCTAGCTGAGAATCAAACGGGACAACATCTTGCTATGAGGCGACAATGCTACCGCAGCACTGTCCCAACAGTTGAGTAATGAATGAAAATGACAACATCAGTTTAAAAAGTTATGTACTCACCATGTTGTTCTGTCTGTGTTGTCCATTTTCATTCTTCCTCAACTTCCCACCCACCTACCCCCGTCTTTATTTTAATTCTAGAGAGATTTAAGAATGTTGTAGGAACCTCAGCTCCTTGTTTGAGCTCCAGCTTCCATTATTTTCTGTTTTCCCAATATTCTGTTAACTGTATGTTAGGTAGGTGGAGCATTATGGGTAAAGGGAAGAGCTTGAGAGTTCAAAAAATCCTATGATCTGGAAGAAGCGGCTGAGTCGGATCTGAGTATTGGATCCGAACCCAACAGTTGAGGAAGAGTGAAAATGGAAAACACAAATGGAATGTTATGGTGAGTTCATGACTTTTTATTTAAAACCTAGAACCCAAAGAATGCAACCACTGTATAAATAGTTTGGGTTGAAGAGTTTGCCATTTACACTTCTTTAGTTACCCCTTTGGTTGTAGAGATTTGAACATTTGTTTGAAACATGATGCGATTCTGTCAAAAAGTGTAGGCTTCGCTCTTTGGAATTTACAGTACAAACTTCCAGAGCTCCATTGGAGGAATAAGTTCATAGGTAGGTACTAAGCTATCTGCCCAAAGACATTTATAAGCCTAGCCAGAATGTTTTGGCTTTCGCCACCCCCTTAGATTAGTTCCCTGTGCCTCTGTCCAGCAGAGCCATTGAAGTGATCCCTGGGGTAAACTTTCTGTTTCCCATCCGCTCGTCAGGGTTTCTCTTGAAGAGGGTTAGCGAGGAGCTCTGCCTAATGTAGATTGGAATCTTGTTCCAGAGCATGGGAAGTCTCTGGGACAGGAATCTATACCTCCAGCATGTCTTATTTATTGTTGTGGTGAGGTTTAGATCCCTGGAGCGTGTGGCTCGAGGGGATACGGTTTTCTTTAGGTGGAGCATGTCCATCAATTCGGGGTTGGACATGGCCTTGTATGCCAGGCAGAGATCACCTCTGAGTAGGCGATATGCAACCGAGTACAGCTGGAGTTTCTTCATTCAAGCTGCATAGGGCATCTGCTTGAGGCCAGTGATCCTCTTGGTGAGGTACTTCTGTGGTCTTTCCAGTTGTTGCAGGTATCTTGTAAGGTACATCCCAAATGGGGCATTGTACTCTATGATGGGACTGATGAGTGATGCATAGAGGGGCCCAATGACCTTTTTGATCTGGATGCAAACCCTTTTTTGATTAGGTGGGCCACATAGAAGGATTTTCTAACCACTTTAGCAATGTGATCAAAGGAGAGGTTACTATCTACTTGGGTCCCCAGATCCCTTATTACGTCTTCCGTATTTAGGGGGCTGCCACCTATGTGGTAGTTTGTGGGTACTTTGTTTTTTCCAAAGGGGATGACTATGCGCTTTTTGGCATTTAGCTTGAGGCCATGGTTTTGACACCAGGTATCTGTCTCAGTGAGACCCTTTTGGAGGATGTCTTTGTCAGCCGGAGAGTCAGTTATAGCCCCTAGTTTGCAGTCAACTGTGAACTTGGTCAGCCATAGCCCTCCTGTGCTTGCCTGTACCTCTGAGAAGTATATGCTGAACAGGAGGGGTCATAGGACTGAGCCCTGGGGAATGTCACTTGTAACCGGTTTAGAGTCAGACCTAGCTCCCGCAACTCTTACCATGTGGGTTCTGTCCATGAACCAGTTGGCAACCCATCTCGTGACGTAGGGGTTTATGTTCAGGCTGGTGAGCTTTTCTATAATACCTGAGTGTGAAATGGTGTTGAAAGCCTTTGCAAGGTCTAGGTAGGCTGTGGACCACCTTTCCCTCGTCTGTAGCCTTGGTAACTGTCTCAAAGAAGTCCACCAGGTTTAGGAGGCATGATCTGCCCTTAACAAAGCCGAACTGGGTAGGGTCCAGTGTTTGGAGGTTTCCAGTGTCTCTGTTAATGAGATCCATGATGATGCGCTCCTTAGCTTTGCAGACCAAGCTAGTCAGGCTTATAGGGTGATAGTTCCTGGGGTCTGTTGTGGCTCCACCTTTGTGAAGTGGAATAACCTTTGCTGTGTGCCACTCTGTGGGCACGTAGCCTATGGAGAGGCTGAGTTTAAACAGTGTGTTTCGGTGAGGGGTTAGTTCATCTTTGAGCTCATGTAGGACGCAGCCTGGGACACCGTCCGGTCCCATTGATGCTGTGTTTTTGGCTTTGGAGAGGGCTGTTTTAACCTGAGTGTCTGTGATTTCAGGGGCTCTACATTCTTCTGGTATAGTTATGGGCCCTTTTGGGGGTGAAAGGGGGGTGAAGTTTGCACTGAACCTGTCTGCCAGGGTGTTGTCTATATCGGTCGGTTCAGTTTATTTTGTGCCATTCTGCACTATAACTCCGAGCAGATCTGAGAATTGCCACTTAGATTCTTGATATAGCTAAAGAATGCCTTGTGGTTATCTTTGGAGTCCATGGCAATTTTTCTTTCGAAGCTAGCCTTGGATGATTTTATGAGGGAACGTAGTTTCTTGCTGATACTGATCAGGGATGTCTTCCCTTCTTGGGATTTTACTCTTGTCTGTACTAGTTTCCTCCTTCTATTGTATATAGCTTGTTTATGGCAGGGGTCCACCAGACTGGTTTCCTTTTCCTGGAGGAGTGAGTCTTGGTTTTGTTTGGGATAGTACGATCCATGCATTCTTGTAAGTGCCCGTAGAGTGCATTAGTAAAGGAATTTGCAGCTTGGACAGCGTTATCCTTTAGCATGGGGGCTTTGAAACTTCCCACCTCGGTCTTAAGTAATGTGAAGTTTGCTTTTGAAAAGTTTTTCATGGTGGTTTCTTTCACCGGGCGTGGTGGCGGAATGTGGATATCCAGAGTGATTAGTTTATGGTCAGATCTAACCAGTGAGGGGATGGCCTCCGGTGTGGAACACGGTCGCCCATGTTGGTGATGACCAGGTCCATTATGTTGTCACCTC